>NC_139222.1:42062744-42170244 GCF_055691185.1 Crinia signifera
TAAAGCCATTGAACATGTTACTCTAGATGAGCGTGGTGGGGATATCCAGAAAAAACTAAGCAAAAGAGAAACTTTCTGGATTTACACGCTGGGAACTATGGCCCCTAGAGGTTTAAACGAGGGTTGTGACATCACCCCCTTTCTGTGATTAATCGGTGCCCTGGTATCGCTGGCCCCCTGGTCTGATGGACAATGTTGAGCTGTGCTCTGTACTTCAGACTAATAGGAGGTCATGATCGGACATCGTGTTCACAGTGGTGATGCCGACCCTTGTGTCGACATAATGTATGAATATCTGATACCATGTTCTAATCACTCTCTTATCATCTTCATCTCCTATATATTTGGCTACATCTGTCACTCAAAGTGGGTGTCTGTGTCTATAACGCTCTGTTCCTGGACTTTCCTCTTAATGTGTGATTGCCTTCATCTGTGCTGAACACCTTTCTGAGAAATGAACCTGTTTAAAACAGGTGATGGCAATCATACATTAAGGGGAAGTCTAGAAACAGAGCATTGTGTCCCTCCTGGAGAGGGTCATGTTGGGAGGTATGTGACAGAGAACCAGCCCAGTGAGCCCACAGACAGTGCCAGACACCCACTGCCTTCCCATGTTGCCCAGCACTGCTACTCCACAGCCACCAGGTGAGCGCCCCCCTCCCGCGATTTGCGGCAAAACCTCCCCCCCCGCGCCCCCCCCCCTCCCGCGATTCGCGGCAAAAACACCCGCTCCCCCGCGACCCCCCCTACCGCGATTCGCAGCAAAAACACCCCCGCGACCCCCCCTCCCGCGATTCGCTGCAAAAAGAACCCCCCCACGACCCCTCCCGCAATTCGCGGCATAACCACCACCCCGCGACCCCCCCCTCCCGCGAATCGCGGCAAACCCTCCCCGTGACCCCCCCCCCGATTCGCGGAAAAAACACCCCCCCCGTGACCTCCCTCCCGCGATTCGCGGCAAAAAGAACCCCCCCCGCGACCCCCCCTTGCACGATTGGCGGCACCCCCCCTGCGACCCCCCTCCCGCGATTCGCGGCACCCCCCCCGCAATTCGCAGCAGCCCCAGGATTAAATGGCACATGCAAAACACTGACATGGCTATGGTCGACAATGAAAAAGGTTGACATGAGTTTTTGAAGATTTATTTTTAATTTTTTTAATTTTTTCATATTCATTGTCATGTGTCAACATGGACACCAATGAAGTGGCACACTTATGTCAACATTTACATGTGTTGACCTTTCTGTGTTGATTTTTTCTTGTGGCGATTCGCGTCACACCCCCCCGCAACCCCCCCTCCCGCGATTCGCGGCACCCCTCCGTGACCCCCCACCTCCCGCAATTCGCGGCAACCCCCCACCGGAACCCCTGTGAACCCCGCCCTCCCGCGATTCGCGGCACCCACCCCCGCGACCCCCCCTCCCGCAATTCGCGGCACCCCCCCGTGATTCGCGGCAGCTCCAGAATTAAATTGCACATGGAAAACACTGACATGGCCATGGTCGACAATGAAAAAGGTTGACATGAGTTTTTGAAGTTTTTTTGTCATTTTTTGAATATTTTCATATTCATTCTCATGTGTCGACATGGACACCAATTAAGTGCCACACTTATGTCAACATTTACATGTGTTGACCTTTCTGTGTTGATTTTTTTCTTGTGGCGATTCGCGTCACACCCCCCGCAACCCCCCCTCCGGCGATTCGCGGCACCCCGGCACCCCCCCCGCGACCCCCCCTCCCGCAATTCGCGGCAACCCCCCACCGGATCCCCCATGAACCCCGCTCTCCCGCGATTCGCGGCACCCACCCCCCGCAACCCCCCCCTCCCGCAAATCGCGGCACCCCCCGCGATTCGCGGCAGCCCCAGGATTAAATGGCACATGCAAAACACTGGCACGGCTATGGTCGACAATGAAAAAGGTTGACATGAGTTTTTGAAGATTTATTTCATTTTTTGAATGTTTTCATATTCATTGTCATGTGTCAACATGGACACCAATGAAGTGGCACACTTATGTCAACATTTACATGTGTTGACCTTTCTGTGTTGATTTTTTCTTGTGGCGATTCGCGTCACACCCCCCCGCAACCCCCCCTCCCGCGATTCGCGGCACCCCCCGTGACCCCCCACCTCCCGCAATTCGCGGCAACCCCCCACCGGAACCCCTGTGAACCCCGCCCTCCCGCGATTCGCGGCACCCAACCCCGCGACCCCCCCCCTCCCGCAATTAGCGGCACCCCCCGTGATTCGCGGCAGCTCCAGAATTAAATTGCACATGGAAAACACTGACATGGCTATGGTCGACAATGAAAAAGGTTGACATGAGTTTTTGAAGTTTTTTTTTTCATTTTTTGAATATTTTCATATTCATTGTCATGTGTCAACATGGACACCAATGAAGTGGCACACTTATGTCAACATTTACATGTGTTGACCTTTCTGTGTTGATTTTTTTCTTGTGGCGATTCGCGTCACACCCCCCGCAACCCCCCTCCGGCGATTCGCGGCACCCCGGCACCCCCCCGCGACCCCCCCTCCCGCAATTCGCGGCAACCCCCCACCGGAACCCCCATGAACCCCGCTCTCCCGCGATTCGCGGCACCCACCCCCCGCAACCCCCCCCCCCTCCCGCAAATCGCGGCACCCCCCGCGATTCGCGGCAGCCCCAGGATTAAATGGCACATGCAAAACACTGGCACGGCTATGGTCGACAATGAAAAAGGTTGACATGAGTTTTTGAAGATTTATTTCATTTTTTGAATGTTTTCATATTCATTGTCATGTGTCAACATGGACACCAATGAAGTGGCACACTTATGTCAACATTTACATGTGTTGACCTTTCTGTGTTGATTTTTTCTTGTGGCGATTCGCGTCACACCCCCCCGCAACCCCCCCTCCGCGATTCGCGGCACCCCCCGTGACCCCCCACCTCCCGCAATTCGCGGCAACCCCCCACCGGAACCCCTGTGAACCCCGCCCTCCCGCGATTCGCGGCACCCAACCCCGCGACCCCCCCCTCCCGCAATTCGCGGCACCCCCCGTGATTCGCGGCAGCTCCAGAATTAAATTGCACATGGAAAACACTGACATGGCTATGGTCGACAATGAAAAAGGTTGACATGAGTTTTTGAAGTTTTTTTTTCATTTTTTGAATATTTTCATATTCATTCTCATGTGTCGACATGGACACCAATGAAGTGCCACACTTATGTCAACATTTACATGTGTTGACCTTTCTGTGTTGATTTTTTC
This sequence comes from Crinia signifera, assembly GCF_055691185.1. Lineage (NCBI taxonomy): Eukaryota > Metazoa > Chordata > Amphibia > Anura > Myobatrachidae > Crinia > Crinia signifera. The sequence continues at coordinate 42,066,003 of NC_139222.1, forward strand.
TTGTGGCGATTTGCGTCACACCCCCCCACAACCCCCACTCCCGCGATTCACGGCACACACACACACACCTCCCCCGCGATTCTCGGCACCCCACCCCGTGACCCCCCCTCCCGTGATTCACGGCACACCCCCGCGACCCCCCCTCCCTTGATTCGCCGCAACCCCCGCCCCGTAACCCCCCCACCCGTGATTCGCGGCACCCACCCCCGCGACCCCCCCTCCCGCAATTCGCGGCACCCCCCCGCGATTCGCGGCAGCTCCAGAATTAAATTGCACATGGAAAACACTGACATGGCTATGGTCGACAATGAAAAAGGTTGACATGAGTTTTTGAAGTTTTTTTTTTTCATTTTTTGAATGTTTTCATATTCATTCTCATGTGTCGACATGGACATCAATGAAGTGCCACACTTATGTCAACATTTACATGTGTTGACCTTTCTGTGTTGATTTTTTCTTGTGGCGATTCGCGTCACATACCCCCACCCCCCCCCGCAACCCCCACTCCCGCGATTCACGGCACACACACACACCCCCGCGATTCTCGGCACCCCACCCCGTGACCCCCCCTCCCGTGATTCACGGCACACCCCGCGACCCCCCCTACCAGGATTCGCCGCAAGCCCCGCCCCCGTAACCCCCCTCCCTCGATTTGCGGCAACCCACCCCGCGACCCCCCTCCCGCGATTCTCTGCAATCACTCCCCTCCCGCGATTCGCAGCATCCACCCCCCCACAACCCCCCCTCCCGCGATTCGCGGACACCTAAGTTGCAATACAGGGCATCTTTCATACAATTCTAACCATATTTCTCATATACAAACGTTCACAAATTAAGGGGGCGCAGCCCCTTACGACGGTGTGAAGAGCGCCCGTAGGGCGCGATGAATCACCTAGTATTATTAATATATATCTCTTCTAACTATCATGTTTGCTGCTAGAATCTGTCTATGTATATAGATATAAATTTAGAAAAATTAATTATGCAACTATGCTTCATTAAATGCTGCTATATAGATTTTGTTCTTTTATATTGTATTACCAAGACTGCAATACTGCATGTTATAATTGTATATATATATTTTCTTGCTGCTAATGTATATTTTGTTGTTACAGGCTGAGATCAGGCACCAAGTTTCATATACACCTTTAATGATTTTTAATTAACTTTTTATAATGTATTTTTGTATTTTTCTACTTTTGTATTTTTCTATTTTTATATATACATATAAATGTTTTTATGAATCTATGAAATATAAATGAGTTTGGATGTATGTCTATTTGTTGCTGGGTGTCAGCCTGCTGTGTATTGTTGTAAATCTGTATGTTAATTTCTGCTGTTGTTGCTTGCCAGCACTCTTGATAATTAGTGAATTAGATGAATGATTTCACCTGTGGATAGAATAGAGTATAAAAGCTGGATACTTACCTGAGTTAACCACACCCCCTGACGAAGACCGTAGTCGAAACGCGTTGGACGTGGCTTATTCTTGCTGACGGAGTGACGTCCTGTCTTCCACCTGTGGTCCCGGTGCTCCCGATCGTGTGCGGCGAAGTCCTGAGGCTTGGTTCAAGGATCCCTGGGTCTGCGGCTGAGTGGCGGTGCTTTGGAACAATTCGAGGAGGTCCACCGAGATTAGGCTTCTACTAGGCTGGCAAGCATATTCATTTAAACTTTCAGTGTACGTGAGCCTTATTGTGCAGTAAATTTGTCTTGAATTATATGCTCATGGTTGCGTCTCTTCTCTGGTTTTTTGCACATCTCCTATATATTTGGCTACATCTGTCACTCAAAGTGGGTGTCTGTGTCTATAACGCTCTGTTCCTGGACTTTCCTCTTAATGTGTGATTGCCTTCATCTGTGCTGAACACCTTTCTGAGAAATGAACCTGTTTAAAACAGGTGATGGCAATCATACATTAAGGGGAAGTCTAGAAACAGAGCATTGTGTCCCTCCTGGAGAGGGTCATGTTGGGAGGTATGTGACAGAGAACCAGCCCAGTGAGCCCACAGACAGTGCCAGACACCCACTGCCTTCCCATGTTGCCCAGCACTGCTACTCCACAGCCACCAGGTGAGCGCCCCCCTCCCGCGATTTGCGGCAAAACCTCCCCCCCGCGCCCCCCCCCCCCTCCCGCGATTCGCGGCAAAAACACCCGCTCCCCCGCGACCCCCCCTACCGCGATTCGCAGCAAAAACACCCCCGCGACCCCCCCTCCCGCGATTCGCTGCAAAAAGAACCCCCCCACGACCCCTCCCGCAATTCGCGGCATAACCACCACCCCGCGACCCCCCCCTCCCGCGAATCGCGGCAAACCCTCCCCGTGACCCCCCCCCCGATTCGCGGAAAAAACACCCCCCCCGTGACCTCCCTCCCGCGATTCGCGGCAAAAAGAACCCCCCCGCGACCCCCCCTTGCACGATTGGCGGCACCCCCCCTGCGACCCCCCTCCCGCGATTCACGGCACCCCCCCCCCCCGCAATTCGCAGCAGCCCCAGGATTAAATGGCACATGCAAAACACTGACATGGCTATGGTCGACAATGAAAAAGGTTGACATGAGTTTTTGAAGATTTATTTTTAATTTTTTTAATTTTTTCATATTCATTGTCATGTGTCAACATGGACACCAATGAAGTGGCACACTTATGTCAACATTTACATGTGTTGACCTTTCTGTGTTGATTTTTTTCTTGTGGCGATTCGCGTCACACCCCCCGCAACCCCCCCTCCGGCGATTCGCGGCACCCCGGCACCCCCCCCGCGACCCCCCCTCCCGCAATTCGCGGCAACCCCCCACCGGAACCCCCATGAACCCCGCTCTCCCGCGATTCGCGGCACCCACCCCCCGCAACCCCCCCCCCCTCCCGCAAATCGCGGCACCCCCCGCGATTCGCGGCAGCCCCAGGATTAAATGGCACATGCAAAACACTGGCACGGCTATGGTCGACAATGAAAAAGGTTGACATGAGTTTTTGAAGATTTATTTCATTTTTTGAATGTTTTCATATTCATTGTCATGTGTCAACATGGACACCAATGAAGTGGCACACTTATGTCAACATTTACATGTGTTGACCTTTCTGTGTTGATTTTTTCTTGTGGCGATTCGCGTCACACCCCCCCGCAACCCCCCCTCCCGCGATTCGCGGCACCCCCCGTGACCCCCCACCTCCCGCAATTCGCGGCAACCCCCCACCGGAACCCCTGTGAACCCCGCCCTCCCGCGATTCGCGGCACCCAACCCCGCGACCCCCCCCTCCCGCAATTCGCGGCACCCCCCGTGATTCGCGGCAGCTCCAGAATTAAATTGCACATGGAAAACACTGACATGGCTATGGTCGACAATGAAAAAGGTTGACATGAGTTTTTGAAGTTTTTTTTTCATTTTTTGAATATTTTCATATTCATTCTCATGTGTCGACATGGACACCAATGAAGTGCCACACTTATGTCAACATTTACATGTGTTGACCTTTCTGTGTTGATTTTTTCTTGTGGCGATTTGCGTCACACCCCCCCACAACCCCCACTCCCGCGATTCACGGCACACACACACACACCTCCCCCGCGATTCTCGGCACCCCACCCCGTGACCCCCCCTCCCGTGATTCACGGCACACCCCCGCGACCCCCCCTCCCTTGATTCGCCGCAACCCCCGCCCCGTAACCCCCCCCACCCGTGATTCGCGGCACCCACCCCCGCGACCCCCCCTCCCGCAATTCGCGGCACCCCCCCGCGATTCGCGGCAGCTCCAGAATTAAATTGCACATGGAAAACACTGACATGGCTATGGTCGACAATGAAAAAGGTTGACATGAGTTTTTGAAGTTTTTTTTTTTTCATTTTTTGAATGTTTTCATATTCATTCTCATGTGTCGACATGGACATCAATGAAGTGCCACACTTATGTCAACATTTACATGTGTTGACCTTTCTGTGTTGATTTTTTCTTGTGGCGATTCGCGTCACATACCCCCACCCCCCCCCGCAACCCCCACTCCCGCGATTCACGGCACACACACACACCCCCGCGATTCTCGGCACCCCACCCCGTGACCCCCCCTCCCGTGATTCACGGCACAACCCGCGACCCCCCCTACCAGGATTCGCCGCAAGCCCCGCCCCCGTAACCCCCCTCCCTCGATTTGCGGCAACCCACCCCGCGACCCCCCTCCCGCGATTCTCTGCAATCACTCCCCTCCCGCGATTCGCAGCATCCACCCCCCCACAACCCCCCCTCCCGCGATTCGCGGACACCTAAGTTGCAATACAGGGCATCTTTCATACAATTCTAACCATATTTCTCATATACAAACGTTCACAAATTAAGGGGGCGCAGCCCCTTACGACGGTGTGAAGAGCGCCCGTAGGGCGCGATGAATCACCTAGTATATATATATATATATATATATATATATATATATATATATATATATATATATATATATATGAGAAGATATGGCCGGCTTACCGTTTTTGACAGAAATAATACACCGGTGCCCAGAGCCAGATTAAGGTCTAAATGGGCCTGGAGCTGAAAATGATCAAGGGCCTATTATGAACAATAACAGGGGTTGTGTCCAGCACCTAATAATGTGGGGGGCGTGACCAGTGTTCTGGTTGGGTGGTCTGCTCATGGGTGTGTCTGTATTTGTGTAAATACTTTCAACTAATTATATATGCCTGGAAAAGGCAGGGGGCTGGCATAAGAAAAATGCAGGGAGATATATTGGCGGGTGCACTCCAAAGGTGCACCCGCAGGATGCCGATGTCCTAAGATACTTGTGGGGTGAGGCGGCACTCCAGTCATAAAAAAAATACCGAAAGCCCAAACTTGGTAGACAACATTTCAGCACCTTTTATGTGGTCACCTAACTTTACCAAACCCTATATCCCTTATACAAATCATGCAACACAATACTAACCCCCTTATACTGTACCTGCCTCTTACATATTATGCCACATGGAATGAGCCAAAATTCACACCGACTGAGCCAAAATTCACATTATGCCACACAAATTGAGTCAAAATTCACGTTATGCCACACAGATTAAGGCAAAATTCCCATTTTGCCACATGGATTGAGCCAAAATACACACTATACCAGGCATGTCTAAACAGTGGCCCTCCAGCTGTTGTGAAACTACACGTCCCAGCATGCCTTGACATAGTTTTAGCATGCCCTAATAGCAAAACTGTGGCAATGCATGATGGGACTTGTAGTTTCACAACAGCTGGAGGGCCCTAGTTTGGACATGCCTGTACTATACCAAACAGATTGAGCAATAATGCACAATACGCTCCATAAATAGGGGCATTGCGCGCCAAAGGCGCGCATTCAAAATTTACACCATAATGCCCATTACATTTTAAGCCACACACCATAATTTCCATTACGTATTATGCCAAACACCATAATGTCTATTAAAAATGAGGCTACATAAGTGTTGCTTACCTACATGTTCATTGCCAGGGGTTCCATGCTCATTGCCAAGGTGGAATCCATGCTCGCGGTAACTGGGGTACAGCCGCCACTGGGCAGAAATGACAGCCATTGACAGCTGGGCAGAGAGCAGGGGGCTGCCTGGCTGTATTCAGAGCGGAGCATGTCCCAGCTATTTGAAATAATACCCCTTTCACACCAGAAAATGCAGAGATTTCCCAGGATCATGAAGGGACATTCCCGGACTGGCCCCTTTTAGACCAGCCTAGTCCCTGCATTTTCTGGTGTGAGGGGGAGAGAAAACCACTCCCGTCCCCTTTAAACAACCAGCTATATCTTCGGAACCAACTGACCCATTTACATATAGGTCCCGTGAAACTGTGCCATTTGGTTCCAGAGAAATCTGCCCTCAAACAACATGAACCATGAAATTACATTTCAGAAATTAAAAAAAAAATTGGTTTACCCGCAATATCTCTAGAACCAATGAACCCATATGGACCAGGTATCAGATTGAAGGCCCAGCGATTTGGGTTTGACTGAGATCAACCTCCAGCTTCTGTGATGCCGGATTGGGAACTGGCAGCCATTGGAACTGGGTGGCAATCGGGAATTAGCGGGTCCCATGTTATCCTATGGGGAAAACGTTACAGGTTTGCCTGGCGGTATCTCCGGTTCCCAGGGGGCTAATGACGCAGAGCTGGGCTCGTTGGAAAGCCCTGGCCCTCAGCTACAAAATGGGCCTATCTGGTGAGTGGGCCTGGAGCTGTAGCTCCATCAGGCCCATTGTAATCCGGCCCTGCCGGTGCCTTTCCCAGGCTGTTTGTTGAGAACAGTCAATATGGAGCAGGAAGCAGGACGGCACTCACACGGTTTTTCAGTAAATAAATAGACCAAACTGTGGTAGATTCCAACGTTTCAAATCTTTATCAGATTTTTCATCAGGGATAACAAAGTGTAAAACAAGCTGCCTTAAATAGGGCTTAAAAACTACTCGCCTGGTGCAGCGTCGTGCCGATGTCCATCCCGATGATGTCACTTCCGTCTCTCCGGCTCGAGTCACTGGGACACATAGTAACCAGAAGGATGCATTCCACAGGTGGTTCCATGGAGAGCACTATACCTGGAAGTATGCGCTTCACTCAAGTTCCAAACCTCTGTATCATCATCCCTCCGTTATGTGTGGTTCTTAGAGTCTGAAGTGGGAGTTTTTGTCAATCAGGTTGATCGCTAGCTGCATCGGGTGTTCAATCAAGGTGGATTTGACAATATGACAAGGGGATGCTTATAAAAAGTTTCAATAAAGTGAAAAAAAAATTGTAACAGTACCAATATGCCCATTATACATTATGGCACATGCGGTAATGCCAAATGCACATTATGCCACACATTACTGCCTATTTCACATTATGCCACACATTGTGATATGCTTACACATTATGCCACACAACGTAATGCCCATTACACTTTTTGCCACACACCGTAATTCCCCTTACACAATATGCTGCACACTTTAATGCCCATATGACATTATGCTATGCGTAATGTCCCAAGTACTCCTGCTTATACACATAATGCCACCAGTAGTTCCCCTTACACAATGCCCAGAGAAGTTCCCATTGCAGTATGCCTTCAGTACTGCTCACTGTGTAATCCAGTCCTGTCTAGCCCTGAGCCCAGCAGATCCTGCAGAGGCACTGAATTGATTTTCAAATATGGTGCCAGCTTTTGAGCCAACAGGCAATCAATAACTGCAGCTGCTGGACCACATGATGTACCCACAAATGGGCAAGGCACCACTGGCACACACCTAGTTATTGCCCTGCACAGAACCTAGTGCCCCTTATTCACATTACGCTTTACAGTAGTGCCCATTACAAAAAATGTCCACAGTAGTTGTGCTGCTTATACATATAATGCCCAGAGTAGTAGAACCCTTACACACACACACACATTATGTCCACAGTAGTTCTGCCTCTTACACATAATGCCCACTATTGGCCACAGTAGTAGCGTTGCTTATACATAATGCCCACTGTTGCCCTCAGTAGTAGCGCTGACTATACGTAATGCCCACACCAGTTGCCGACAGTAGTAGCCCTGCTTATACCCAACGCCCACTCCAGTTGCTGACAGTAGTAGCTCTGCTTTTACTTAATGCCCACACCAGTGTCAGACAGTAGTAGCACTGCCTATACATAATGCCCACACCAGTGTCAGACAGTAGTAGCACTGCCTATACATAATGCCCACACCAGTGTCAGACAGTAGTAGCACTGCCTATACATAATGCCCACACCAGTGTCAGACAGTAGTAGCACTGCTTATAGCTAATGCCCACACCAGTGTCAGACAGTAGTAGCGCTGCTTATACCTAATGCCCACACCAGTTGCTGACAGTAGTAGAGCTGCTTATACCTAATGCCCACACCAGTTGCTGACAGTAGTAGAGCTGCTTTTAGCGAATGCTCACACCAGTTGCCGACAGTAGTAGTGTTGCTTATACCTAATGCCCACACCAGTTGCCGACAGAAGTAACAATGCATAATGCCCACACCAATTGCCGACAGAAGTAACAATGCATAATGCCCACACCAGTTGCCGACAGTAGTAGTGTTGCTTATACCTAATGCCCACACCAGTTGCCGACAGAAGTAACAATGCATAATGCCCAAACCAGTTGCCAACAGAAGTAACAATGCATAATGCCCACACCAGTTGCCAACAGTAGTAGCGGTGTTTATACCTAACACCCACACCAGTTGCCGACAATAGTAGTGCTGAGTAACACCCACACCAGATGCAGACAGGAGTAGCGTTGCTTATACATAATGCTTACACCAGTTGTCAACACTAGTAGCGCTGCATATATATAAAGCTCACACCAGTTGCCGACGGTAGTAGTGCTGCCTATACATAACGCTCACACCAGTTGCCGATGGTAGTAGTGCTGCCTATAAGTAACGCCCACATCAGTTGCCGACAGTGCTACTGCTGCTTTTACGGATGGACTCAGCCTCTGCATACGTGGAAATGCGAGCATCTCGGACGCTCGCACGTCCAGTGCCGGGAATGGGGGGGGGGGAGCGCGAGCATCGAAGATGCACACATGCCAGAATCCCCAGCACAGCACACATGCCAGAATCCCCAGCACACCGTGGTGATTGGCATGCCGGGGATGGATACATTGAGAATGGCTCCACCTGGTCATAATGCCCCCACCATTTGCTGACAGTAGTAGCGCTGCTTATACCTAATGCCCACACCAGATGCAGACAGGAGTAGCTCTGCTTATACACAGTAGTGTAGCTAGGTGTCATGGTGCCCGGAGCATGGGAATGGTTAGCTCCCCCTCCACCCCTCCTTCTTTTCAGAGCCCTGTCCCTGCGTGTGCAGGATGATACATCCCCGAGATAGGATTGCATATTACAATGCGATCCTTGGCAGTAATATTCCACCCAGATTGCATTGTATATACAATCCTAAATAAATGGGACCCATAATATAAATGTACTGGGGTAGGTTCAGATTTAAGATCTGTACTATATTAGGGCTATATCAGGTAAGGATTAGAACTAAATGGTTAAGCAGGGACAGCTCTAAACATCAGGCAGCAATCAGCAGCCATCCAGGGCTCCAGGATCTGTGGGTCTGTAGATCACACAATGAATGTTACACTTAAAGGTGGCAGCTCTGGAACTTCTAAGACTCCACTGCCACACTTTTCACTTGAGGGGGCTGGAAAGTGGGTATTGGTGGCAGCAGTGGGGTTGGAGGGAGGGGGGGGGGAGTCAGTAGGTTAACATGTTGCCTAGGGTGATAAGAAACATAACAGCAGCCATACAGTTAAGGTTTTATGGTTCATATGACCTATTTGACCAATTCTCAGAGGCTTTTCATTTAGACTTCCCTGTTCTTGTTTTATATGATGTCCTTTATTCACATCATTACTGCCATTTCAGGTTAAAAACTCGGTACTTATGTAGTATCTGGGCGTCCGATTTAGAAATCGGATCTGATCGCATCGCATGCGACCAAATCGTATGCGATGCGATGGTCAAGATTTTTCCATAGGATTCAATGTTAAAATGGTCTGAGTCCATTTTGACATAGAATTCAATGGGAAAAAGGGGTCCTTTTCCTTTCCCCACTATCCAAGTGGACATGGAGTTGGATATAAACCGGTGGCGAGCGTAGCGAGCCACCGAGCCCGAAGCGTGGCGAATCCCCGCGAGGGGACACAGAATACTTTTTAAGAAATATGCGCTCGCTCGCCACGCTTCGGGCTCGGTGGCTCGCTGCGCTCGCCACGCTATATAAAGTCTATGCCCACTTGGATAGAGGGGAAATGAACAGGACCTTCTTAACATTGAATCCTATGCAAAATCGCATTGAATCGCATCGCATTGCATCTGATTGTATGCCTTAAGGTAAGGCATACAATCACAAAATCGGCAGCCCAGATACTACATAAGTACCAAAAACTCTTTGTAGACATTGTTCCTGTTAGAGTTGCTACACTGCCTCAAATGAATGCTTTACATCTCCTAACTCTGTATACATGGAAAAATGATAAAAAAAACTAAAAAACTAACAGTCCTCGAAATAGAGTTCCAATGGTATCTCCTGAACAAGTGGGGAAAGAAATCTCAGTGTTGCTTACTTGCACAGCAATAGCCAAGCAGGAGTCAGGAAGACAGAGCACGGAGCGGAGGACCTGTGACGCCTGGGAAAGATATCGGGTTGCGGGCGGCTGCAGCCGGGTGGGTGGGCAGGAGCAGTGCCAGATTAAGGCCCTGGAACTGAAATTTATAAAAGACCTATTGTTGAATGTGCCGCCACAGGGGGGTGTGACTGCTGATATGTGGGGGTGGCCTTTCTTCACACACCTCAATCACCCTCCCCTCTACTTAGAGGGTCCGTCAAATTGCTCACAACAGCGCACATCAAGCAGTGTATACTGTATGCCCAATATGCAATGCCTGCGGTTGCTAATGATGTCGTCAGGTTTGATGTGTTGCACATCAAAATTGACAATACCACCAGGGACTAATTAAGGACAGAACAGTGATCATTCCATCCTTCATTAACATTGCTCAATGTGTACCCAGGTTCCAATCTGTCATCATATTCGCTGGGTACACATCGCTACACTGTACCCAGCCTTTAATAAAATTGACTCTGAACCCCAGCACTGTCCCCTTAGGGGCACAGGAGAAAAAGTGAGTGGAATGAACGACAAAAAGTGTCAGGGAGATAGAGAAAAGGGGGGAGAAAGGGAGAGCCGGAAAGAAAGAAAGATAGTGTCAGAGAGAAAGGGTGTCAGGGAGAGAGAGAAAAAAAAGATGGAGCAAAGGCGAGGGGGAAATGGGATAAAGAGAGAGCAAAAGACAGATAGAAAGGAGGTGTCAGAGAGAAAGGGTGTCAGTGAGAAAGAGGAGTGAATAAGAGATAAAGGGTGTCAGTGCAAGAAAGAGGAGTGAATAAGAGAAAAAGGGTGTCAGTGCAAGAAAGAGGAGTGAATAAGAGAAAAAGAGTGTCAGTGCAAGAAAGAGGAGTGAATAAGAGATAAAGGGTGTCAGTGCGAGAAAGAGAGACAGAGGGTGTCAGTGAGAGAGAGGGAGAGAGGGTGTCAGTGCAAGAGACAATGAGAGAAAGAGAGGATAGTGAGTAAGGTAGACAAGTTATCAGGGAGAGAGGGGGAGCAAGCAGGAGAGAGAGTGTGTCAGGGAGAGAGAGTAAGGGGATTAAGAAAATGTGTAAGAGGGAGATAGAGAGGGAGGAGAGACAGTGAGAGGTAGTGAGTGTCAGGGAGAGAGAGCGTATCAAGGAGAGAAAGTGTGTGTCAGTGTGATAAAGAGGGCAAGACAAAGAGCTATAGGGGCCCATTTATCATGATCGCATTTACAATTTACATTTACAATGCGATCTGGGCGGAATATTACTGCCCAGGATCGCATTGTAAAATGCGATCATATCACCTGAATTTATCAAGGTTGAGGGTGCAGGGACAGAGCCCGTCCCTTCGAAGCCCTGACCCGGAAGCCGGGGGGTCGGCGCATGCGCGGTTATGCGCTGACCCCCGCTGACCCCTCTTACCGCACTGCCCTACTCGGGCAGTGCGAAGTGTAGCCATAGGCTACAATGGGCTATCGCCACATTACAATGGGGTGCGATGCCGGGCTGCCCGATGCTGATACATCGGGCAGCTTCGCATCCCCCATAGAAACCTAAAGGTCCCCCTTTAATACATTTGGGGGATACTAAATATTTGCGGTGAACTCCCGAAAACGTGTGTTTTCGGGGATTTAACCGCAAATATTGCTTGATAAATGCGGCCCATAAAGATAGTTGCGATGGAGGGGAATGAGAGAGGGTTGAGAGAAAGAGAAGGGGGAAGAGGAAAAGAACAGGAGATAGAGAGGGGCAGGGGGAGACAAAAAGTAGAGAAACAGCAGGGGAGAGAGGGGACAGATTACAGGAGAGATAGAGAGAAAAAAGGAGAGAGAAAAGGGTACAGGGAGCGATGGGGTGGGGGAATGAAAAAAGAAGGGATAGAGGTGAGAGGGGAACTAAGATAGGGACAGAGATAGAGGGGTGGGGGGGGTGAGGCAGTGGGGCAAGCACAAAAGGAGGTGGAGGATGAAGAGCATTGGTCTGAAAGGGTTGTGACGGGCATAATTTTGTCCCTTCTAATTCCCCCCATACAAGTGGCACTGTGTACCTCTGGCAGTGGCAGGTCTCGTTCTCAACAGCATCAGCAGTGACAGGTCTTCCATTCACCAGCCATTAGCACTGGGTCTCCCATTCTCCCTTTCACCACCAGCAGTGACTTGTCTCTTGTACACTGGCAGTAGCGCCGGGTCTCCTGTTAATGAGTGCCGGCAATGTTTGGAGCTGGACTGATTTTCTGTTTGGCGCTGGATGTCCTGTTCAGTGGTGGGACTCCTGTGCTGTACTGCAGGTAGCGCTTGGTCTCTCCTCTCTCGGTGCCAGCAGTGGGAGGTATCACTTGTGCTGTTGAAGAGACAAGGACCCATTTATCATATAATATATGCGGCTAATTCCCTCAGCAACACATATTAAGTATCACAAGAATATATGTAGGTGGGACCGCAACAGGAATCTCCGATCCCTGCTGCGGTCCCTCCTGCCCCGTAAGTTACTATGGTGGATGCAAAGCTTCCCAATGTATCAACATTGGGCAGCATCACAGTGGGTCCAGGGGCTCCCGCCACTCTTGAGATGGTGGTAGTTGGTCGGGGGTCAGTGCTAACCGTGCATGTGCAGACCCGGGCCGGCACCCAGCGATGAAAAGCGCAGGGACGGGTTCCTTTCTGAGTCCCTGTGTCTGCAGGTTAATACATTCAACCAAAGGATTGCATATTGCACTGCAATCCTGGGCGGTAAATGCCGCTCAGATCCCATTGCAAATGCGATCCAATAATAAATGGACCCCAAAGAGGGAGAGAGGGAGGGAGAGATGGGGGCAGGGGAGAGAGGAAAGGAGAGGGGGAGATTTAGGAAGGAAGGGACACTACCTTAACAATCTGCCTAGGCTTCAGCACAGGTCTCTGGAGGGGGCGGGCACTTCATACATTAGTCTCCGCCCCCACTGTGTTTTCCCCTGCTGTCAGCTAGGTAGAGTATGCAGGCTGGGGAAATAATTACTGCAATGTGGGCCCAGGGCCGCTTGGGAGAAGCCGCAATCAGGGGGGGGCGCGAGCCCCCAGAATCTGGGAGGGTTGCCCACCTTTCCGGGGGGCCGGGAGCGTGACCCGATTTTCGGGACCCTCCCGGACATTCAGGGAGGATAGGCAACCCTGCAGCTGTGTGACATCATTTGTCGCAACGGCAGAGGAGGCGCTGAGCCACAGGGAGCATGGATGCCGGTATTTCCTTCATCAGCGCTGGGGACGGGTGGGAGTGTTGTTGGTGCCAGAGGTGGTGGGGCCTAGGACACGACAGTCTGCTGTACTAGCAGCAAGCAATAGAAAAAATCCTGTATAAGCAGTAAAGGCATCTGAGGATGCTTAGGCCTATTTTGCAGGTTCAGGGCCGCCATTGTTAAGCCAGCCCTGGGAAGGCGTCAGGAGGACAGAGCACGGAGCGGAGTACTCTGATTTCGGTTTCCGGGCAGCTGCAGCCTGGTGGATGGGCAGGCGCCGAGCAGCAGCAGCACACAGTCAGTTATTATTTGCGGTGTGCGCCGCCGCCCTGTACCCCGTCGGTGCCCATAGCTTATGCTCCACCGTCTCCGCCCTCCCTATGCCCCTGCTTATACATAACGCTCACACCAGATGCAGACAATAGTAGCGCTGCTTATACCTAACACCCATGCCAGTTGCCGACAGTACTATGCTGCTTTTACAGATGGACCCAGTCTCAGCCTTTGCATACGTGGACATGCAAGCATCTTGTATGCTCGCACGTCCAGTGCCGGGAATGGTGGGGGGGGCAAGCATAAGAGACGCACACATGCCAGAATACCCAGCACACAGCGGCGATTGGTGCCGGGGATGGGTACAATGACAATGGCTCCATCTGGACAATGCCCACACCATTTGCTGACAGGATTACTCCCTCTCACACACTTTTTTTTACCTTAAAATCTGTCTGGGAGCTAATCCTCTCCTTTCATCAGCCCTGCTGTGCTCCACTGTAGCTCCGCCTCCTCGTCCCGTGTGGCTCCGCCCATCTGTTCAATCACTGCTGACACTGGTGAGCATATAGTTAAAGGGGGGTTGGAAGCTGGCTGAGAAGGAATTCAACCTCAGCCTTATGTTGCTGGCACCGCTGCCTGTCATGTAGTGTGACAGGCAGCAGCAGCCACAGAGAACAGCAGCCAGGAAGCAGAGCAGGAAGAGCGTCCTGCAGGGGGTTCTCTGCTCCTCCACTTGCTGATTCCACTGGTCACGGAGGGCTCCTTTGATACTGTGCTGCAGCCCAATCCTCCTACAGAAGCCCCAGTGTCAGTGTCTTCGCAGCTGCAGCTCACCAGCTGATGAGCTGCTGCTGGTGACTCCGGCTGGCCTCCGGGCTCCTCAGTCTCCAGGTACAAAATGCGCACTGGGAAACAGGAACAGGGCAGGGCAGCTACTTGTTGGAACTGCTTCCGGGCCGGCCACTGCTACCCATAACTCCGCAGTGGCCGGCCCCTTGTTTTCTGCTGCCATCACATTAGCGATGGGGCACTAGGGATGGACATCGGAAGCCAACCATCAAATGATGGCAGTGCTTCCACCATTGAAACTTTCGATGCGATGGTAACTAACCATCGAATCAAAAGTATTCGATGGTGAAAACTAGTTATATGACTAGTGCATGCGCAAAAGCCTGTATTGCCATTTGTAAGGTAGTAATTGAGTTTGGTGGCAGGGCCCAGGCTCTGAGCAACATATTACTTTATCATTGGACATTGTGTGTATAATATACATATATAATATTCACACAATGCCCAATGATGAAGTAGTATAATAATTTTGTACACATTATTAACACTTTAACAGCAAGTAATCAAAATGTAATAAAATTAGATAAATTGTAAACTAACTCGTTTTAGGTTTCACTATTTTTCCAGATAGGAAAATGTCTATTTATTAAGGCAAGTGTAACTACACACACACACAAATAAGGGAGATGACGGTATAGTGGTCATCACATCATTTATATGGTGAGATAAATATTGCAATGAGCAGGGCTGGCTCTACCATTAGGCAGCTGCCTAGGGTGCCAGGATCTGTGGGGGCACCACAATAATGCTACACACTAGGCGATTCTAGCTTCCATCGTCAGCTATATGGTCGCTCAGTGACCATATTGCCGGTGATACCTAGCGACCTTCGCCGTGTGTGCGCTCCCACCGCAGCCCAGCGACGGTCGCTGGTCGCAGAACTTGCTAGAATCACTGGTCCCCAGTAAAATACTGATAACCAGCAATTCGATCACTGAGCGACCAATCGCTAGCGACAAGGTCACGTAATATAAAAAATAGTTCACTATATATAAAAACAGTTAAGGTGCCCCTACACTGAGGCGATTTGGTCCGATTGTGGCCAATTGCGACCAATCGACCCCTTAAATCGGACCAAATCGCCTCTCCCTGACATGCTGTTGGGTCCTGTGCGCATCGGACCTGACCAGGTGCTCAGACCGGCAGGCAGCCACCCGTTCCTCCTGGCGGTGAGGCGGGTGGGAAGCAGGGATGCATGCAATCTATCACAACGGATCGCATGCGTTCCTGTCGCCGGGAAGGTCCCTGCAGCCTGTCCTGTGTCCGTACACTGCTGCGAGACGTCACAGCAGTGTATGGGCACCTTTATCTTGGTTCATTCCACTGGTACCCCAGGACTGTGTATATTGTTCCTCACTATCTCACTATATTCACAGAAACAGACAATCTCTGACCAACACTTCACTGATGATCATATAGTGGTTGCTGCCTGGTGATACTAATGCAGCTTATTAATGAGTGTTGTATGTGACTGACATTCACAAATATCTGTAGCTAATTGTATTGTGTACCTATTATTATTATTATTGTAGCTTGCCTGGGCTGGTATAACATTCAGTGACTTCTCCTCTCTGAATCCTCCAGAGCTCAGTGTGTCTGTGAAATTTGCTGCTGTTTGAGTGACTGGTGCTGCAGGGTGAGGTTTGTGCTCTGATTGGCTCTCTGAGTCAGGGAGAGCCAATCAGAACTAGCAGTGGGCCCTGTTGCCTAGCAGCTACAGCAATCATAGAGAGGGAGAGGGAGGGAAGCAGAGAGAAAGTCAGACAGCCTCCAACGAACCTAGGAAGTTTCCCTGACACAGACACAGCAGCCAGGGGAGGCATAGCTTTTGGGAATTACAAAAAATAAGCCACCATCGGTACACCATCGAATGATTAGCATTCGATAGTGACAAACATCGGAAGGTCACCATTAAATGGTAAAAACACTAACATCGAAAGAAAAACATCGATGTTTCCGAAACATCGACCATCGATGTCCATCCCTATGGGGCACTGAGGGATTCATTTACTCTCCTGTGACCTGGATTCAGTCAGTGTCACATGCACTTTTCGGCCTCAGGGGCGGCCGGCCTCCCGGGAAACTTCCCGGTGACTTTAATGGCCAATCCGCCCCTGCCTGGGAGCACACCCAGCCGGAGGATTCCCCCGGGGTTGCTCCGAAGAAGATAGAGGACGCAGCAAGTGGAGACCAAGGTGCGCAGGCACCGCGGAGGACACCCTCTCTCGAGGAACCAGGACTGGAGGAGGACACGCAAAGGACCCCTAGTTGGAGACCTGTAGAAGCCCCCTCAGTGGTGCGGAGCTGCCCCTAGAGTTGCCTGTCCGAAAGTGTGTTTTGAACACTAGGCAACATCAAGGACAAGAGCCGCGCAGAGGACAGGTGACAGCCCAGCGGAGGAGAGGACAGAGGAAGAACCCCAGCCTGATAGGAGCCGGGGTTGGAAGCAGAGGCCGACCCAGAACAGCACGACAGGCGGAGCCAAGGACGACCCAGCACCTCCTGCTGCAGGAGCCGATGACACAGGACACAACAAGACAGAGAGCCTCTGGGAGCAGCCACAGCCATTATACCGCAACTGCGGAGCGCAGCATCCCGGGCGTGCTGTGTAGCGAATCCAGAGGGACTTGTGATGCAGTGGCGGTGAGTACCCCCTAATCCCGGGTGCTTGTGGCCCTCCTTCCTGATATTTCCCCTTATATTAATAGGTACGTGTGTCATATTGCAGGTTGTTTTATTAGTGATCTATCTAAAGTGCAAGAGTACTGCAGGTATTTCACAATTATATATATATATATATATATATATATATGTATATATATATGTATTATATACACAATTACACACTTTGGATGAGATGTTTTTGGCATTTTGGACTGGCTCTTATCGACCAATCGGGTTCTTCCTGAACTTACGCACCTCCTTTTGGCAGACTATGGTTTGATCTTGGTGTCTCGCAATAATTGGGTCTTCCTAGTTTGTGGTATCTTATCCGCAGTAATGAAGGTGGTGATCCCTCATCTATTATTACATTGGCATACGTGTGGGAGGGTGACTATAGCGATACTTAAACTTGAGTGGAATTGAAGGTGTTAATATAAGCATGCAAAGGTCCTAATTTATCAAGGAGTGATAAAACTCACTGTGAATGATAACACATGTTGCGTATGATAAATAGTGCTCCAACCAATCCGCCCCAACCGCCATGTTTTCTGCCCCTGTCATTTGTTTTAAAAAATGACTGTTAGGGGCGGATTGGCTGGTGTACCAATTATCATACGCAACAAGTGTTATCTGTGACGACTGTTATCACTCGTTGAAAAATGAGTAACTCTGTAGCGCTTTTAGAGGCTCCTACCCCTCGGCCTGCATGAAAAAGGACTGAGTGTGCGTCCATGTTGCTTTTACTACAACGTCACCAAGACCCGCTGAACGTGCAGGTCATTGGTTATGTAGCCAAAATTGGACTGCATGTTCAGCCTATGGGGGTGGTCGATAACGATATTGAGTGTACACAAGCCCTTGTGAGCGATATTATTATTATTTTTTAAATCCTAACGTGTGCATGGGACGTCACATTTATCCAGCACTGTCCATAATGTGACAATATGCAGCTCATTGGTTGCTGAGGCCAACTTCTCTTTTGCATTACTGGCCAGATCTCCTCCTCTCTGCATTCCAAAGCATTGATCTTGCTAACGATGTCCTCAAGCACGGCCGACAGAGGATGTTGCTGACTATGTTTGGGAGTGCGCATAGTCAGCGATGTAGGGGGTAATTCACTCCTGATTGCAAGACTAAAAATGTGGAGGCCGGGCGATTAAGGAATGTCTGCGCATGCATATAGGTCCTAGTGCTCAGGCCATCCACTGATGAAATACAGCGTTTTTTTATTTATTTTTATAATCAGTGGCCATAAACAAGATGATTGACAGGAACCCAGTGTTTGGGGGTATGACCCGTCCGTTTTCTGAACGTGTCTGGGAAGGCGTGTGACATCCCCTCTGGCCTCGATTGCAGCCACCGAGTAAGTTCTGGGCTTGGCACAGGCTGCACACACTGGGAAAATCATTCAGTGGTGAGTGAGTTGCGAATGGATTTAGCTATTCGCAGGTAGAGTGGCCAATCCCAGGAACAGCGGGATCCTGGGATTTGGCCCCAACATTGGCTGGATTTCTAGACTGGGCTGTGCACCCACTCAAATGCTGCCCGGCTTCTCCCGTCCCTGGCTCTGCGCAGCGTGATGTAGTCAGAGGTCAGGCTGCGCAGGGCCGCAGCGCCCACCCGCCCGGCATTTGTTATATTAAGTAAACCAATCCTGGGATTGAGCATTTTACAATCCCATATCTCAGGATTAGAAAAATGCCCAGGGATTGTCATCCCTAAGCGCAAACCATTCGCAGGCTGGCACGGGGTGGGATTACACTCTGTCGCTATAACTAATAGCAGTATAGTCATAAGGTGCTGCTAAAACTGACCGGAGCGATCAGCTCTGAATAACCCCCATCGGGCGTAGCAACCCTTCTAATAACCGGGTCGAATGGCCGAGTTGGTCGACCTGGGTTATTTGGTCGGGAGCTTTCACACCGCACCTCAAGCAGGGTCGCTCTAACATCAACCCAGCAATAATTCGGGTTTAAGGTGCTATGCGAAAGGGGTATGGTTTTGTTTGTTTTTGGCGTCAATGCCAGCTGGATATCTGTATATATGTTAAGGGTTGATACCCAGGTTGGCACTGTCCTGGGTTACACCCATAACAGACATATAAGAGAGTCCATATCCAGCCGCACGCGCAGTCTCTATCCCTGTGCAAAGTGGGGATTCGGGATGATTTGCGATTCCATCGTAGACTCTGATGTTCTGTGCACTGTGTCTCGGACTAATCTGAGGGCAAGGAATCACAGTGTGAGCTCCTATTAATGTCATTGTTTCATTCATAGAGGAAAACTGTACCTGCTAGAATCGTTTCCTAACCTGAAGCCGCATAACTGCGATACTTACACATAGGAGAAGACTTCCATCTAGATTATCTGATTTACTGAGAATGGAGAACGGAATGGAGGAGAAGAATCACATCACTAATAAGCTATTGAATATAACCTTGGAGATCATCTGCCTGCTGGGGAGGTAAAGTCACAGTGACATCACTTTTATCTCTATTACTGACACAGGGACCTGACTGGGGAGGTGAGGGGGTCTGGGAGTGTCTCAGTGACATCACTCTTATCTCTATTACTAACACGGAGACCTGACTGGGGAGGTGAGGGGGTCTGGGAGTGTCTCAGTGACATCACTCTTATCTCTATTACTAACACAGGGATCTGACTGGGGAGGTGAGGGGGTCTGGGAGTGTCTCAGTGACATCACTCTTATCTCTATTACTAACACGGGGACCTGACTGGGGAGGTGAGGGGGTCTGGGAGTGTCTCAGTGACATCACTCTTATCTCTATTACTGACACAGGGACCTGACTGGGGAGGTGAGGGGGTCTGGGGGTGTCACAGTGACATCACCCTTATCTCTATTACTAACACAGGGACCTGACTGGGGAGGTGAGGGGGTCTGGGAGCTTCACAGTGACATCACTCTCACCTCTATTACTATCAGAGGGACCTGACTGGTGATGTGAGGGGGTCTGAGAGCGTCACAGTGACATCACTCTCACCTCTATTACTATCAGAGGGACCTGACTGGGGAGGTGAGGGGGTCTGGGAGCGTCACAGTGACATCACTCTCACCTCTATTACTATCAGAGGGACCTTACTGGGGAGGTGAGGGGGTCTGGGAGCGTCACAGTGACATCACTTGTATCTCTATTACTAACACAGGGACCTGACTGGGGAGGTGAGTGGGTCTGGGAGCGTCTCAGTGACATCACTCTTATCTCCATTACTGACACGGGAGACCTGACTATGGAGGTCAGGGGGTATGGGAGCGTCACAGTGACATCACTCTCACCTCTATTACTATCATAGGGACCTGACTGGGGAGGTGAGGGGGTCTGGGAGCGTCACAGTGACATCACTCTTATCTCTATCACTAACACAGGGACCTGACTGGGGAGATGAGGGGGTCTTGGAGCGTCACAGTGACATCAGTCTTATCTATCGCTAACAAAGGGACCTGACTGGGGAGGTGAGTGAGGGGACGTTATATTTTAACACTGGAGGATGTGACCGCGGAGGTGTCTGCTGGGAATAAGAAGCTACAGTAACACTGAGGGATGTGACCAAAGAGGTGACTGCTGGGAATGGGACATTATACAGTAACACAGGGGGATGTGACCGGAGAGGTGATTGCTGGGAATGGGGCAATATACAGTAACACCGTGGGATTTGACCGGAGAGGTGACTGCTGGGAATGGGGCAATATACAGTAACACCATGGGATGTGACCGGAGAGGTGACTGCTGGGAATGGGACATTATACAGTAACACTGGTGGATGTGACCGGAGAGGTGACTGCTGGGAATGGGACGTTATACTGTAACACCGGGGATGTGACCGGAGAGGTGACTGCTGGGAATGGGACGTTATACTGTAACACCGGGGGATGTGACCAGAGAGGTGACTGCTGGCAATGGGACATTATACAGTAACACAGGGGGAGGTGACTGGGGAAGTGACTGCTAGGAATGGGATGTTATACAGTAACACCGAGGGATGTGACCAGAGAGGTGATTGCTGGGAATGGGACAATATACAGTAACACCGGGGGATGTGACCGGAGAGGTGATTGCTGGGAATGAGACAATATACAGTAACACACGGGGATGTGACCTGAGAGGAGATCGCTGGGATTGGGACATTATACAGTAACACTGTTTGATGTGACCGGAGAGGTGACTGCTGGGAATGGGACATTATACAGTAACACAGGGGGATGTGACCGGAGAGGCGACTGCTGGGAATGGGACATTAAAGAATAACACCAGGTATGTGATCAGAGAGGTGACTGCTGGGAATGGGAGATTATACAGTAACACCAGGGGATGTGACTGGAGAGGTGACTGCTGGGAATGGGACATTTTACAGTAACACCGGGGGATGTGACCAGAGGGGTGCCTGCTGGGAATGGGGCATTATACAGTAACACCGGGGAATGTGACCGGAGAGGTGACTGCTGGGAATGGGACATTATACAGTAACAACGGTGGATGTGACCGTAGAGGTGACTGCTGGGAATGGGACATTATACAGTAACACAGGGGGATGTGACCAGAGAGGTGACTGCTGGGAATGGGACTTTATACAGTAACACTGGGGATGTGACCGGAGAGGTGACTGCTGGGAATGGGACGTTATACTGTAACACCGGGGGATGTGACCGGAGAGGTGACTACTGGGAATGGGACATTATACAGTAACACTGGGGATGTGACCGGAGAGGCGACTGCTGGGAATGGGACATTATACAGTAACACAGGGGGATGTGACCAGAGAGGTGACTCCTGGGAATGGGACGTTAAAGAATAACACCGGGTATGTGACCAAAGAGATGACTGCTGGGAATGGGATATTATACAGTAACACCAGGGGATGTGACTGGAGAGGTGACTGCTGGGTATGGGGATATTATACAGTAACATTGGGGAATGTGACAGGAGAGGTGCCTGCTGGGAATGGGACATTATACAGTAACACCGGGGAGTGTGACCAGAGAGGTGCCTGCTGGGAATGGGACGATATACAGTAACACAGGGGGATGTGACCAGAGAGGTGACTGCTGGGAATGGGACGTTATAGAGTAACACGGGGGTATGTGACCAGAGAGGTGACTGCTGGGAATGGGACATTTTACAGTAACACCGGGGGATGTGACCAGAGAGGTGCCTGCTGGGAATGGGACATTATACAGTAACACCGGGGAATGTGACCGGAGAGGTGACTGCTGGGAATGGGACGATATACAGTAACACCCGGGATGTGACCAGTAAGGTGACTGCTTGGATTGGGACGTTGTTCAGTAATAATTACATGTAATTTTCTCTTTCAATGGTCCTGGTGACACAGCTCAACATTGGGATGTAGGTGGGTCCGTAGGAGCCAGGCACCTATCCTAAAGCTTTTGGAGGGTAGGCTCCTCCCTTCTGCATCCCAGACTCTTCAGTTCGTGTTAGGTGCCCACTGGAGTGGGTGCTATTCTAAAGGGCTGCCGGAGCAGCCGAAGGATTAGAGTTAGTTAGGGTTTTTATTATTTTATTAACTTTTACACTAGCTAGGTAGGCACAGTGTGAGAATTCTCATTAGTGAATCCTCACACTGCTAGCGCAGCAGGAGCTGACAGAAGCGCGTCCTGTCAGCTCGCTGTGCACAGGGGAGACACTGTCTGGCCTCCCTGTGCAGCGCTTACAGCTTCTTTTAAGAAGCTGCCTGGGCTCCGGAGCGCTCTGAAACCGGCTTCACGCTAGGTGGGGATCATGGAGGACAGGCGCTCCGTGATGGCGGCGGCCATTTTCTGCGGAGCTTACACACTGAGCTCCTATATAAGAGGACAGCAGTGTGTTACAGGCATGTTCCAAGTGGTCCCCAGCTGAGGGGGAGATACTGGAACTAGGAGATCCTGCAATGGGAGCGGCTGTCTGGGGGTGGTTGGCGCCAAAAGTCACGGACCCTGCAGCAGCAGGGACTTGGTCTCTTCCCTCACTCTGTTTTAGCGCCATTCGGAACGCTTGCAGCGGAGCTGAGCTGGCAGACAGATCCTGGCAGAGTGTTTGGATTTCCTGGGCATCTTTTTCCCCACATCTGAAACCAACAGACAGATAAGTGGCTGGGTGCATTGACTCTGTATAAACGCTTGTACATTGAATGCACTGTGACTGTTACTTTACATCATGTCTGAGCAACAGGCTGTGGTTTTGGGGGAGGGAGCCCTTAATACATTGAGCGCTTGCAGTGTCTGTGCACTGAAATTTGTCCCTGAGAAGATGGCCAAGGGGGGCTTGTGTATCACGGCTGTGAGACCCATGGGGAGTGAACCCCAGAGGGTAGAGCAATTGGAACCTGCGTGGGCCAGTGCCCTGTGCAGGTTTGTAAATGCTTTAGTGCAATTGCTGGACAGACAGAGTGATGTCTTGGTAGATTCTCAGAGACCTATGTCATCATATCAGCAGTCCTCTGGCTCCTTGCCTCTGACCTAGGCAGATCCTGGTTTTATTCAAGTAATGCAGGATACTGCTAAAGGGATTAACAGGTTTAGTGAATTGCTAGACAAGATTGATGTTGATGCTGTGGGGACCCCTAAAAGGTCTTACTCAGTGCCTTTAATTGTTGATGAAGAGGATGGAGCATATGCAGACATTCCCTGGGAGCAGGGTGATGATTCTGAGAATTCCTCAGCCGCAGGGGTGGAGGATTTGATTACTGCTGTAAAACAGGC
This sequence comes from Crinia signifera, assembly GCF_055691185.1. Classification (NCBI taxonomy): domain Eukaryota; kingdom Metazoa; phylum Chordata; class Amphibia; order Anura; family Myobatrachidae; genus Crinia; species Crinia signifera. Next base: position 42,089,841 of record NC_139222.1, read on the forward strand.
TTTGAATTTGTCTGTGGAAGATAAAACTCCTGCAAAAGGTGTGTTTACACGGCAGCGTAAGGAAGCTGTTACCTTCCCTGCAGATGAAGGTTTACAGGATTTATTGGAAGGGGCTTGGAAAACGCCCGATAAAAGGCTGCAAATGCCAAAGAGATTTTTAAGTCTATACCCCATGCCTGAGGCTCATGCAGATCTCTGGGAGAAAGTTCCAGTGGTAGATGCTTCTGTGGCACGGTTGTCAAAAGCCACTGTGCTACCAGTGCAGGGGGGAGCAGCCTTTAAGGACCCAGTAGACAAGAAGATGGAGGGTAACCTCAAGGCAATCTTTGAAGGGGTGGGATACACCCTACGTCCTCTGATTGCTTCAGCCTGGGTCTCTAAGGCCATGATTGTGTGGGCCTATGATTTGTGCACTATCTTACACGCTGACCCTTGTGTGTTATTGCTTGCGGAGAAGCTTAAAGCAGCTGCAGAGTATGTGCTGGAGGCTGAGGAGGAAGCTCTCAAAATGGCTGCCAGAGTTTCCACAGTGTCTGTCAATTCCAGGAGAGTGCTCTGGCTTAAGGCTGGGGAGGCAGATAACGAGTCTAAGAAGGCCTTAAGGCCCCCATACACTATGCGATTTTCAGCCGATTTCACCCGATTTCGGCCCCTTGGGCCGATAAATCGGTTGAAATCGGCCGAAAATCGCATGTGTTTGACATCTGATCTGATCTGATGCGCGGTCCCGTGCGCATCAGATCGGATCAGGGCGTCGGACCTCCTGAACATCAGATATATCTGAATCTGACCCATCATGGGCACATCGTGGGTGCTTTTTAGCACCCACGATGTTTCAGATCCGATATATCTCCTGGTACCTCCTTCCTGCACCGCTGTGGACCTCCTCCAACCCCCGTGTAGAAACAGCAGCAGCAGCCGGAACTTATGTCACAGGAAGTGACAGGCACCACGCTGGGACTTGAGTCAGGAGAGAAGAGGGCGGCAGTCAGTGAGAGTCTTCCCTGCTGCTCGTCCTAGATGTCAGCACACACAGCAGAGCCCCCAGACTTTCCTCTGCTGCTATATGACACCTGAACGGGCAGCAAAGCCCGGACAACATCCCCCTCCCCTCTCCCGTGCTGCTGATTGTCAGCTTGTTCAGAAGAGCACGGACTCTCCCCTGCTTCTGGATGACAGCACGGGCAGACTCCCCCTCTCTCTCTCCCCTGTGTGTGCCTGAATAAATTACGGTACTATTGTTCTCTCTAGTGTAGCAAGCAGCAGTGACTATATACTGCTAGTTATAATGGGAAGTGTCCAAATACCTCTTTAACCTCTATTAATACTGTTATGCAAACTGTCTCTGGTGGAACTGCCTGGGCTGGTCCTATCTCCCTGACTCTCCCTCTTGGCCACTGGTTTATGTTCAGGATAATTGGATACTAGTGACAAACTTCTATTCCTGCTAGTTACTTTCCTAAGACGTAACTGATATTGCATCTCTTTGGATCTTATATAGCGCAGCAGATTCCGTTACAGTGTCTTATATAGCACAGCAGATTCCGTTACAGTGTCTTATATAGCGCAGCAGATTCCGTTACAGGGTCTTATATAGCGCAGCAGATTCCGTTACAGTGTCTTATATAGCGCAGCAGATTCCGTTACAGGGTCTTATATAGCGCAGCAGATTCCGTCACAGTGTCTTATATAGCACAGCAGATTCCGTTACAGTGTCTTATATAGCACAGCAGATTCCGTTACAGTGTCTTATATAGCGCAGCAGATTCCGTTACAGGGTCTTATATAGCGCAGCAGATTCCGTTACAGGGTCTTATATAGCGCAGCAGATTCCGTTACAGTGTCTTATATAGCGCAGCAGATTCCGTTACAGGGTCTTATATAGCGCAGCAGATTCCGTTACAGGGTCTTATATAGCGCAGCAGATTCCGCTACAGTGTCTAATATAACGCAGCAGATTCCGTTACAGGTTCTTATATAGCGCAGCAGATTATGTTACAGTGTGTTATATAGCACAGCAGATTCCGTTACAGTGTCTTATATAGCGCAGCAGATTCCGTTACAGTGTCTTATATAGCGCAGCAGATTATGTTACAGTGTGTTATATAGCGCAGCAGATTCCGTTACAGTGTCTTATATAGCGCAGCAGATTCCGTTACAGTGTCTTATATAGCGCGGCAGATTCCGTTACAGCGTCTTATACAGTGCAGCAGATTCCGTTAGTGTCTTATATAGCGCAGCAGATTCCGTTATATACTATATATACATATACCGCCATTCTCATTTTCTCAGAACAGTAATACCTGCAAGGTATAGCACTGTTCAGGCCACTCCCTAGAGCCATCCCATCAGATAAATCTCATGGCACATCCAATTTGCGTCAGATAAATCATGTGATTAATCACATGTGATAAATCACATGTGATTTATCTGATGCAAATTGGATGTAAAAAATGGCACGTCAAGTGTCAAATTGTATGTAGGCCTCCTGGGAAGCTGCCAGGGAAGTTCAGGGGAAATCAGATGCAATTTTCCAGGTCAGACAAATCTCATAGTGTATGGGGGCCTTTAGAGGCATTAGCTTTTAAAGGAAAGCTGTTATTTGGTTCAGAACTGGAAGAGATTATTAAGCAGGCCACAGGTGGCAAAAGTACTTTCCTGCCAGCCCCTGCAGCCAAGCAGACATCAAGGTTTTCTGCTTTCAGGCCGTCCTTTCAGCCCTCCCCTAGAGGAGGTGCGTCCTTTCGAGGACAGTCTTTTAGGGGAAAGTTTCAGTCCTCCAGGGGCAAGGCCCCAAAGTCTAAATTTGGTTCCTTTCATAAGAAACCAAACACCAAAGGAGAGGACAAACCCTCCGCATGACTGCCAGGGGTTTTGCCCGGCGGTGGTCAAGGTGGGGGGACGTCTGACACTGTTCAGAGACGCATGGGCACTGTTAGACCGGGATTCTTGGGTGTTAGAAATTATATCCCAGGGTTACAGAATTCCCTTCAAGGGTCTTCCTCCAAAAAGATTCATTCCCACACCACTACCAAAGGAGGCTCGGCTCCGTACGGCTCTCTTGGGAGCGGCTCACTCTCTTTTGAAGAAGGGTGTGGTGGTCCCGGTCCCCAGAGCGGAGTGGAAGAAAGGCTTTTATTCCACTCTGTTTTTGGTGCCCAAACCAGACTGTCTTTCAGACCGATCCTAAACTTAAAGTCATTATATATCCATTTGTGGGTAGACCATTTCAAAATGGAGTCTCTACGGTCTGTGCTGCTAAGCCTGGACCAGGGAGAATTTTTGGCATCCATGGATGTCCAGGATGCATACCTTCATGTTCCTATCCACCCAGAACATCAGGCTCTATTGAGGTTTGCGATAGGAGACCTGCATTTGCAATTAAGGCGTTGCCCTTCGGTCTGGCTACAGCGCCAAGGGTATTCACCAAGATAATGTCAGTAATGGCGGCAGTGCTTCGATTGAGGGGAATCACGGTGATTCCATATTTGGACGACCTGCTGTTCAAAGCAGAGTCAGCAGAAAAGTTGTAGAGTCACTTGGCAGAAGCCATCGGGTTTTTGCAGGCTCACGGCTGGCTTTTAAATTGACAAAAGTCTCAGTTCGTGCCGTCACAGAGACTCCAATTCCTGGGAGTTGTTCTGGATACCCACCTACATCGGGTATTTCTACCAGAGGCAAAGGCCAGGGATCTGGCTGCCTTGGTCCAGGAGATCCTCGGGTCTCAGAGCACATCAGTATGGAGGTGCCTCAAACTGCTGGGGAAGATGGTGGCGTCTTTCGAGACGTTACAGTTCGCCAGGTTCCACTCGCGAGTGTTCCAGTGGAACATTCTGACAGCCTGGTCAGGGAATACTCAGACCATGAAGTCAGAACAAATAGTGTTGTCTCCAGAAGCTCGGTCCTCCCTGAAATGGTGGACGGAGGTGGATTCCCTTCAGTGGGGTCGGTCTCTGCAGTCCTGGAGCTGGCTGGTAGTCACCACCGACGCCAGTCTCAGGGGCTGGGGGGCAGTAGTCTTGGACCTGCGTCTGCAGGGCTTGTGGACTTCAGAGGAGTCTGCCTTACCGATCAACATCCTGGAACTGAGGGCTGTGTGGAAGGTGATTTCTCTGGCGGGAGAAAGATTACAGGGGCTCCCTTTAAGGATTCAGACCGACAACGCCACAGCTGTGGCGTATCTGAATCACCAGGGAGGCACACGCAGCAAACTGGCTATGTGGGAGGTGTCCCGGATCTTCTTGTGGGCGGAACAGAATGTTCCAGCGTTATCAGCGATATTCATACCAGGAGTGGAGAATATAGAGGCCGACTTCCTGAGCAGGGAGGAGCTGATGGAAGGAGAATGGAGCCTGAACCCACAAGTATTTCATCAAATTACTCTGAAATGGGGAACTCCGGATGTGGACCTGATGGCATCCAGGTTCAACCATCAGGTACCCAGGTTCTATGCCAGGACGAGGGATCCACTGGCAGAAGCAGTGGATGCTATGACCATCCCCTGGGAGGGGAATCTACTTTATGTTTTTCCGCCAGTTCCGAAGCTGGCAAGAGTTTTGAAAAAGATACAGGCCCAGGCAATCCCGGTGATTTCAGTGGCCCCAGATTGGCCAAGGAGGTCCTGGTACTCGAGGCTTCAGAGATTGTCTGTGGACTCGTGGCGTCTACCTCTGAGGTCAGACCTTCTAAACCAAGGACCGTTCAACCATCTGGATTCAGCTCGGTTAAATTTGACGGCTTGGCTGTTGAAACCGCCATCTTGAAGAACAAAGGGTTCTCAGAGGCTGTGGTTAACACTATGATTAAAGCTAGAAAGTCAGTGTCTTCTGCAAATTATTATAGGGTCTGGAAGACCTATATTCGGTGGTGTGAAATGCAGAAGTCATACACATCGCAATTTAGATTGGTGAAATTGCTGGAGTTTTTGCAGGATGGCCTTTCCTCTGGGTTAAGCCTTCAGTCACTCAAAGTACAGATCTCGGCCTTGTCAATTTATTTCCAAAAAAGGATAGCATTGTTACCGGAAGTACAGACCTTCCTACAGGGGGTTTCTCGATTGAAACCTCCCTACAAGCAACCAGTAGCGCCATGGGATTTATCTCTGGTTCTGGAGTGCCATCAAAAGGCGCCTTTTGAGCCGTTAAGGTCGGCTGACCTTAAATTTCTTACATGGAAACTGGTATTTTTGTTGGCGGTGGCGTCAGCAAAAAGAGTATCGGAGTTGGGAGCATTGTCCTGCAAGTCTCCCTTCCTTATATTTCATGATGATAGGGCTGTCCTTCGGACAGTACCCCAATTTTTACCAAAAGTATTCTCTGCTTTTCATCTAAATCAGGAGATAGTTCTGCCTGTGTTTTAACCCCCAGAGGGTTCAAGGAAAAGGGACAAATTGAGGAATTTGGATGTTGTGCGCGCCTTGCGCATTTATGTGGACAGAGTAAAGAGTGTCAGGAAGACTGATACTTTGCTAGTTTTGTATGATTTACACAAAATTGGTTGGCCTGCTTCTAAGCAGACCATTGCTAGGTGGTTGCGTTCTGTAATTGCTTTTTTATATACTAAAGTTGGTAGGCCTGTGCCGGCCAGGATTAATGCGCATACCACCAGGTCGGTCGCCACCTCTTGGGCGGTTCAACATGGGGCAACAGCCGAGCAGGTTTGCAGGGCTGCCACTTGGTCATCTGTTCATACTTTTGCCAAATTCTATAGGTTCCATGAGTTCGCGTCGGAGGACGCATCATTCGGGCGAGCAGTGATGAGAGCTGCAGACCTGAGCGTACCCACCCAAAGGACCGGCTCTGGAACGTCCCAATGTTGAGCTGTGTCACCAGGACCATTGAAAGAGAAAAAGGGATTTTTGTAAGAACTTAACGTTCGAATCCCTTTCTCTGATATGGTCCTGGTGACACAGCGATCCCTCCCTTACGCTCAGTAAGAATGCCAGGTTCATGATGTTTCATGTTATATATGGTTAAAAGTTATTTTGAAAATGTGCATATAATATGTGCAGGCGTTTGTACTGAGTTAATGTATTCCAGTGGCTTTGAAAGATTGAACTGAGGAGTCTGGGATGCAGAAGGGAGGAGCCTACCCTCCAAAAGCTTTAGGATAGGTGCCTGGCTCCTACGCAGGCCTGGCGACAGGGGGGGGTCAAAGGGGACAGTTGTGACGGGCCCCAGCGATCTGAGGGGCCCCAGAGCTGCCAGTCCATGTGGCACAAGGTACATCCTCCCCCTATTCCGAGTAAGCATCGGCGGCCGCGTCTCAGTGCAGGGGAAGTGGCGGGTATTGCACTCGGAGACAGTCAGTGCAGAGCCCGGGACCCCTTAGCATTAGCAGCCGCATCTCCCTGCTCCAGTCATTACACCCTGCTGTCTTACCCACACGCTGCTCGCCGAACAAGAAGATAGCTATGTGACCCCCGGTGCTGCACCTCTCTCCTCTGGCGCTCCCGGACAGTCACGGCATGGAGGGGTTTGCCCTCCATGCCATGACTGTCCGGGAGTGCCAGAGGAGAGCGGTGCAGCACCAGGGGTCACTCAGCTATCTTCATGCCGTGACTGTCCGGGAGCGCCAGAGGAGAGAAGTGCAGCGCCGGGGGTGCAGCGTGTGGGTAAGACAGCAGGGTGTAATGACTGGAGCAGGGAGATGCGGCTGCTAATGCTAAGGGTTCCCGGGTTCTGCACTGACTGTCTCCGAGTGTAATACCCGCCACTTCCCCTGCACTGAGACGCGGTCGCTGACGCTTACTCGGAATAGGGGGAGGATGTACCTTGTGCCACATGGACTGGCAGCTCTGGGACCCCTCAGAGGGTATTTGGGGAAGAATGGGGTATTTGGGGAAGAATGGGGCCCCAGAGATATAAGTGTATGGGGCCCCAAGATTTCTATTGCCGGCCCTGCTCCTACGGACCCTCCTACATCCCAATGTTGAGCTGTGTCACCAGGACCATATCAGAGAAAGGGATTTGAACGGTAAGTTCTTACAAAAATCCCTTTTTTAACCTGCAAAGGGTGTCAAGTGTGCTATATAAGTCCAGCTGACCTGTTCAGTGTCCCGTATCAGTCCTGCTCCCCTCCCATTTTTTATTAAAATAAAAAATGTGTTGATCTTTTTTTTTTACCTGCAAGGGGTGTCAAGTGTGTCCAGCTGTCCTGTTCAGTGTCACGTATAAGGCCAGCTGTGCTGCCCATTGTCCCGTATCAATCCAGGGGAGCTACTCCCTACTTTTTAATTAAAATAGTTATTTTATTTTTTTTATACCTGCAAGGGGTGTTAAGTGTCCCATATCAATCCATCTGTGCTGCCCAGTGTCCTGTATAAGTCCAGCTGTGGTGCCCAGCGTCCCATACCAATCCATCTGTGCTGCCCAGTGTCCCATATGAGTCCATCTGTGCTGCCCAGTGTCCTGTATAAGTCCAGCTGTGCTGCCCAGTATCTCATTAGTCCAGGGGAGCTACCACACATTCTTTAGGGCTGCTAAGTCTGCCATATCATACCAGAAGTGTTGTATCAGTCCAGGGGTCAGTCAAGTGTGCTGTATATTTCTTGGGGTCAGCCAAGTGTGTCATATAATTTCTGGGGTGAGCGAAGTGTGTACTATAATTTCTGGGGTGCTGATAAACCTGGGGAGCTGTCATTTTTATTAAAAGAATAAAAGGTACTTGTGTATTATCACGGCGCCCCCGATATGTGATTGCGCGATTTTTCATCGCATCGCATGCCATACACCCGATGCACTGCGATGCGATTTTAGCCCCCTATGCGATGATAATTTGTATAAGGACCCTAATGGGTGCTTACAATGTTAAATGCACCCCCACGCCACCCCCCAGTATAAACGTGAACCCGAAGCATGGCGAGCGCAGCGAGCCCGCGAGGGGCGGCGGTACGTGTCCTCCGACCTTTTCATTCCCCCACTATCTACGTTGGCGTGGAGTTGATTTTATAAAGTGTGGCGAGCCCGAAGCGCGGCGAGCCCCGCGCGGGGACGCGTATACCTTGCGGGACTCGCTGCGCTCGCCACGCTTCGGTCTCTGTGGCTCGCTGCGCTCGCCACACTCTATAAAATCAACTCCACACCGACGTGGATAGTGGGGGTATGAAAAGGTCGGAGGACGCGTACTGCCGCCCCTCGCGGGCTCGCCACGCTTCGGGTTCACGTTTATACTGGGGGGTGGCGTGGGGGTGCATTTAACATTGTAAGCACCCATTAGGGTGATTATACAAGTTATAATCGCATCCTATCGCATTGTATGGCATTGTATGCCATATATACAATGCCATACAATTTTAAAACTGCATGACATTGGGGAACATTGTGCGATATCACATCGCATACCATCGCATGCCTTATGGTCTGCGATGCGATGGGCGACGTGATACTACACAAGTACCGAATAAAACCCTTTTTCTCTTTCTGTTTTAATTGCAGGATTGCTGTCATGTGTGCCGTATAATTCCATATGTGCTGCCAAGTGTGCCGTATCAGTTCAGGGGTGCCGCCATCTGTGCTGAATAATTCCTGGGGTGAGCCCAGTCTGCCGTGTCAGTCAAAGGGTGATGCTAAATGTGCCATATCAGTCCAGAGGTGATGCTACCTGTGCCGTATCAGTCCAGAGTTGATGCTACCTGTGCCGTATCAGTCCAGAGGTGATGCTACCTGTGCCGTATCAGTCCAGGGGTGATGCTACCTGTGCCATAACAGTCCATAGTTGATGCTAAATGTGCCGTATCAGACTAGGGGTGATGCTACCTGTGCCGTATCAGTCCAGGGGTGATGCTACCTGTGCCGTATCAGTCCAGGGGTGATGCTACCTGTGCCGTATCAGTCCAGGGGTAATGCTACCTGTGCCGTATCAGTCTAGAGGTGATGCTACCTGTGCCGTATCAGTCCAGGGGTAATGCTACCTGTGCCGTATCAGTCCAGGGGTAATGCTACCTGTGCCGTATCAGTCTAGAGGTGATGCTACCTGTGCCATATCAGTCCAGGGGTAATGCTAAGTGTGTCATGCCAGTCCAGGGGTGATGCTACCTCATACCTCCCAACTTTTGTATGTGCCGGGTCAGGACAGGGTGGGATTTTTCGGGGGGCGTGGCCTATCAGGAAGGGGGCGTGTTGTTTTGCCGCTATGGGGGCATGCCCGGCAGCTCTATGACTCCCAACTCTCCCCCCCCCCCCCCCGCCGCGGGACACTGCCAGCGGCGGGAGGGACGTGGGAATGTCCCAAAATATCGAGACGTTCCCGCGATAAGCGGGACAGTTGGGAGGTATGCTACCTGCGCCATATCAGTCCAGGGGTGATGCTACCTGCGCCATATCAGTCCAGGGGTGATGCTTCCTGCGCCATATCAGTCCAGGGGTGATGCTACCTATGCTGTATCAGTCTAGCAGTGATGCTAAGTGTGTCATGTCAGTCCAGGGGTGATGCTAAGTGTGTCATGTCAGTCCAGGGGTGATGCTAAGTGTGTCATGTCAGTCCAGGGGTGATGCTACCTGTGCCGTATCAGTCCAGGGGAGATGCTAAGTGGCCATATCAGTCCAGGGGTGATGCTAAGTGGCCATATCAGTCCAGGGGTGATGCTACCTGTGCCGTATCAGTACAGTGGTGATGCTACCTGTGCTGTATCAGTCCAGGGGTGATGCTACCTGTGCCGTATCAGTCCAGGGGTGATGCTAAGTGTGTCATGTCAGTCCAGTTTTTGTGCCGCCCACTTGTGTCGCTTTGCATAGTCATCCAGCTACCTCGGTGCAAACTTTTGGCATAAAAACATTATTGTGAGGTGTTCAGGATTTATTGTGAGGTGTTCAGGATAGACTGGAAATGGATGGAAATTAATGATATTGAGGTTAATAATAGCATAGGAGGCAAAAAAAACAAATCTGTGATTTTAGTGATTTTTATGGTTCTCCTCACTAGTGACTGGGCTGAGCCTCGAGGCTGGGCAGGGCTCCTCCAGTGCACACAAGTGTGCAACATGTGACTTCGTGTTAGATCAGGAAGCTAGGGATGGCCATTGCCATCAATGGCAATTCTGCAACAGGCAGATTTTACATATCGATGCTCATCCATTGTGTTTGATTGGCCTGTGGGCCAATCAAAACACCGGGGCGGGGCTTCGTGGGTGCCCGGGGCGGAGCTATGCTCCGTGTCCCGGCACTTTGAAAAAAAGAAAAAAAAAAAGAAAAACATCGTTTTGCTGTTCCATCGATGGAGGGAAACCATCTGGTTCTCCCCCACCGATGGTAAAAGTATTCGACATCGGCCATGAACCATCGATGATTTTGAATCATCGATGGTCGATGGCCATCCCTACAGGAAATATCTGACAGGACAGGGCAGCACAGAGGAGAGGAGAGGGAAGCAGCAGGTGAGGGGATCCTGCTGCTGGTGCTGCTGCCTGTCATACAGTATGACAGGCGCAGGCTAAGGCACACAGCATTATTACTAGAGCGCACCTGACCTTCCGCTGCGCCTCTGCTGTATTCCTCCTGTGGTGTCCACTGTCCGGTCCTCGGCCAATTGTGTGGGTGGCGCTACACCCGCGAGTGGGTGGAGCCATGTTCAGCTATCGGCCTCACATGCGGCCGGCCTCCCGGGAAAGTTCCCGGTGACTTAAATGGCCAATCCGCCCCTGTTGGCAGCCACCAGCACTGGTTTTGCCTGTTACCTTGTCCATTAATTAATATGAATTGATCCTAGCCCACCAACCCAAGGCACCCCTGCAAGTGTCCTGAGGCACCCCAGGGTGCCTAGGCACACAGTTTGGGAATCACTGGTCTAAGTGATAAAATCATAGCAATTATCGGTGATGAATTCATTGGGGTGTATTCAATGCCGTGGGCGAGTGGTGACAGCGAGCAGGGCTGTCTGCTTGTTGTCACCGCTCGCCTGGTCAGTATTCAACTGACACCCCCCGCGCGCATACGCTGATGTACTACTAGAAAAACACATTTATCTATTACCATCTGTGTAATTCCTCAGGTACACGCACAGTATGTATACAGCGATGTGATCTAACACTATCACCAGTGACAGAAATGACCAACCTAAAAGGTAGATATTGCCGCATTTATACAGCTTCATAATCAAGTAAGAATACTCTTTAATGTCGTCACCATGGATGTGGGCCCCCGAAGACTCGCAGCCCAGTGGTCTGGTCTGAATTAGGCCATATGTTACATGCTGTTTTGAAAAATGACAGGTGCTGATTGGTTGGTGCTTTATCACTCTCCATTTTATCATTTTTCAAACTAAAGGTGCGTACACACGGGGAGGTATATTGCTCAGTGTCTCCTTTTCATCAGCGACCAGAGATGGTCGCTGATGAAAAGGAACCTCTGCCGGGGGAGCCGCAGAGGTAATCAACTGGTCGCAGCAGCAAACTCCTGCGACCAGCGATTAGAATGGGGCTGAAAACGGGAGCGATTTATAGCAGGGGCACACTCCCATCACTGGCAATATGGTCACCAGCGACCATATTTCCAGCGATTATAGCCCATATCGCTACCGTGTGTACACGGCTTTAGTACATCCCCTTAGTACTTGCCCATTACCTCGTTAGCTGCTATATTGCATGCAGAGAACCATGTCACCAGCCTCACCACTGCGTCGCCCAGACTGAAGGGCCATAGGTTAACCCTAGGAGTTGATGTTCCTCAATAGTGACTTGAGATGGCTCCGGAGGTGTCTGTCTTCTTTCTTGGATGGCAGCTTCTCCTGTGATGATTGGTGGTTACATAAACTAGATAATCACAGCTGTGTGTGCATTTGCATGCCAACCTGATTTATACTCTATGTGCAAATGCCCCGTTGCCATCCAGTGTCCCCCATGTAGCCACGAGAGGAGATGAAGTTCAGTTGTGCACAGCCCATATTGGCAACAGATCCATAGAGATGTACAGATGGAGCAGGCCTCGCTCTTGCAGGGGATAGAGGAAGATTTGCCATCCCCCGCCAGCCGCCGTAAGGGGGCGCGCACGCACGAGATGTGCGTGCGTCACCTTACAACGGGACTCCCCCCAGGTCCCCGACGCCTCGCCGAGGGTTGCCTCAGGTCCCCGCCGCCTCGTCGCCCCCCCCCCCCTAACCCTGTCCGTTTCCCTGAAGCAGAGACGGACAGGCTTCCCGTCCCCACGCCGACGGGAAACTGAGACAGGGGCGCCTCTACGCCAGATTCTGGCGCAGCGCCAGCAAAGAAGAGACCAGCTCCATCTGTATATGTCTGACTTGGACAACATGCGCAGGGTGGTACATATGAGATGCCGCTGCTTCAGGCCTTTTGTGGTTATAGAAAACAAGCCCTTTACTGGATTGCATTTCATTGGGGAATGGCTTTGTGGTGCTTTAACCCTTTGAGTGCCAATGCATTTGTCAAAATAGGTGTGAAAATTGCCAAGCAAACATCATCATAACGACCGGCAATGTTACCTTATATAGGAAATATAATCTGTTTTTACACTTTTGTTATTTGAATTGATATAACAAACCTGGCAATTTTAGCAGATATTTTGAACATCTCTCACAGAGATGTTGGTCTCAAAGGGTTAAAAAAAATAACAACACACATATGCCATTAAGCTGACTTGGTAAAATGATGGTAATCTCCATTGTTATAGTGTTGGATGTCAGTACGGTCACTTTGCACGGAGGGGTTTTACACAGACACGATTTATAAACATGTTGGTTTAACTACCTGACATTACTGAAGGAAGAGATGTAAGTAGAGGTGGCCAACACATCCCCTGGCCCAAGCTCTCCAAGCATGTGTCTGCACCAGGTGACGGGTAGCCATACCCATGCAGGGGCACTGACGGGGAGCATGGGCCCCGCTATGGTTACCGGAGTAATGCCCTTGTTTGCACAGGCAGTGGGCACTACAGGTGGGTGGCAGGGAGGGATCACGCCTGCATCAGAGCTGCAGAATCTGCCTCTCTCCCCAGCTCCGCACACAGCACTGAGCAGCATGTCCTGAGCAGAAGAGAGAGGCTGTGCTGTGGCAGCCTTTCATTTCTCCCAACTGCCCGGCTCCCTGCAACAGGGGAGGGGGAACCTCCAGCAGACCTGGGCCCGGGTAATAAGTACTGGCTCCCCCCTCTGAATTCCACTGCACCCACCTACAGCTGGTCACACCAGAGGCGGATTTAAACCTCACGGTGCCCAAGGCAAGATACCGGTTTGAGGCCCTCCTCAAACAATCCATAGCACTATAATTTTGCTGCTGATTGCAGGCGCCATAGATAAAGTACCTTGGCGCATGCAGGGTTTACCTATAAATGCTCAGCTGCATGAACATCGGCATTGAGTACAAATCTGAATCAGGCTCTAGGTCTTATGGAAGTAGCTGACTACCTGGGTCACATGTACAGTAACCTGGTTTCCCACATACAGTGGATGACACCATATGTTTTATATCCTATTAAAGGGACTTTGGGAATGTGCGCTGGTCCATGTGATGCCATGACATCAGGCAGTAGTCATGCAATGCTCCTCTGGGAATGTTTTGGATGGCCAGGATATCTTTATGGGGCCCCTTGGGACGTGCTGGGCCATAGGCAGGTGCAGGGGTTACTTGTGGTAAATCTGCCTCTGGGCCACACCCATTTGCATGGTATATTTACAAAGGATGCAGGCCCTTACCTGACCGTCCAGGCAGAAAGAGAATACACCCTTTGCTAAATTGTGAGAGAATTGTGTATGAATCTCTAATTGCTATTCTATCGCAAGTCCATATGCAATTCCCCAACCCTCAAGAGGTTTTTGCTGTCTGTACAAATGTGAGTAACTGTGACCCTTAGAAACCTAGAATTTGACGGCAGATAAGAACCACTTGGCCCATCTAGTCTGCCCCTTTTTTAGACGTTGGAGCTGAGAAAGTCGGCTCCCGATTGGCCGCTAGGCGGCCAATAGAATCATTCGGAGGAGAGGCGCGGAAGATGAATGTTCTCTGCGTCTCTCCTCAGTCCGAGTGGGGTGATGCGCGATTTGGACTACGGCAGAGAGAAGAAGACGGAACTTCGCCAGAGGACCTGGTGAGTAGGATTTCCTTCCACAGGTCCCCAAATGGATTTCTTCGGATCCTGGACCCTGGACTCTTCAGCCCTGGAGACCCGGACCCCGGAACCAAGGCCCATGACCACGGACTCTGCAGCCACGGACCCAGGAACCAAGGCACTGGACCATGGAGCCCCGGACCCAGGGACATACCAGCGTTCTCAAGATAGGTAAGTATCAGTATGTGTGGGCTTTGGCTGTATTAAAGTTTTATTTTTCATATGTCAGTGTGTATTTATTTGACTATTTTTCATACTGTGGAACTACAAGTACCAGCGGGCCCTTTAATGCCCCGCATGCTGGGACTTGTGGTTCTCCAAGTCCCAGCTTGCGGGGGAGACTTGCTGGGACTCATAGTTCCACAGTATTAAACAATAGTTTATTCTTTTTTTTTACACGGCAATCAGCTCGATGCCCACCGCCCAGGGGCATCGAGGACAGCACCAGGCTTCAGCCTGGTCAAGTAAGTCCTGGAGGGGGGGGACCCCTTTATTGGGGGGGGTCCCCACTCCCCCAGGGCCCCTGGCAGGCTGACTGGTCAATAGGGATGAATGTTTTGGCCGCGGGACCTTATATAATAAGTGTACCCCGGCTGTGGCATTGCCCTGCTGGCTGATTTGGTCTGGGGCTGGTTCTTAAAATACAGGGGACCCCTACTCATTTTGTCCCCCGTATTTTGGGAACCAGCCCTGGACCTGGAGCTGGCTTTAAAAAAATCGGAGAACCCCTATTTGTCGGGTTTCCTGATTTTTTTATTACCCGCCCCGGCTCTTTCCGCCTGGTGCTGGTTACGGCTGTGGGGGGACCCTACGCCGGGTTTTTTTTTTTATATATTTTTTTTTAATTCTTATTTTTGTAACACTGAAGGCTGCAAATGTGACAGGAAAATATAGTGTATTTTCCTGCCGTATTTGCCCGGCAATTCACGGCCGTTTTATGCTAATTAGCGGTCGTATTTTCAATACAGCCGCTTATTAAATCAGGAACCACCATTCTTTTGAATGGTGATTTCTGTCGTATTCTATCGATGGTGTATTTATTAGTATTTGTAAATACAAATACGAATGTCCCATCAATACGAAAATTCGTATTTTTGGCATAGTAAATGCCAAAAATATGAATAAGCCCCCAAAAAATCGTATTTTCGTATGAAAATACAATTTTTTCCACAATTTTTTCTTAATAAATTTCCCCCGTTACCTCAAACCATATTTGATCCTTATTTTTTTGTAAGGATATCAATATGCCTATCCAAAGCATGTTTACATTGTACTACTGTATTTGCCGCTACCACCTCTGATGGGAGGCTATTCCACGTATCTACTACTCTTTCTGTGAAGTAATTCTTCCTCAAATCCCCCCCCCCCCCCCTTCCATTAATCTAGGAGTGTGACAGTGGTCATTGCTGACATCACAGACCCTCCTCTTAAATACCTGGGCACGGCTGCATTTCTCAGAAACACCTGGAATATGGCAGGTTTCCACCCCCCCCCCCCCCCCCCAAGCGCCGGTTTCCTGTCAGTCACATGGCCAGATGCACCAAGCTTCAAAAGTGATAAAGTGGAGAGTGTTGAACAACCAGCCAATCAGCTCCTACCTGACATGTCACAGACTGTGTTTGAAAAATGTCAGGCAGGTGCTGATAGGTTGGTATTTTAACACTCTCCATTTTATCACTTTTGAAGCTCAGTGCATCTGGCCCAGAGTCTGGACAGTTTGTGTTTATGATCCATTTGCATTTTCTGATGCTAATTACCCTTGCACATGCATTATGCGACATAGGATTAACATCTTCTATCTGACCCCCACGCCAGCCACAAAATAATAATATAACCATAAAATACCATTAATAAAATTATATAACAGAAAGACTCAGACACAGTGATTGCCATTCATTGGTTATTTATTTATTAGAACTAAATCAATTAGGAAATGTATGGTGCCCATTACCTTCCACCATCTGAGGGGTGTCCCATGTATATACCATATAATCACACAATCATAAGTAACCATAATATAAATAAAGACTCAGAGACATGTATTTGGCAGAATAAAAGGTGGAATTTATTTGAAACACATTAAAAATATTTAAATATGTTTAAACTAAGATTGGTGGCAAAGGGGTCTATTGGGGAAGCAGTGAGAAGAGTGGAGGGAGGAGCCAGTAGAGATGTTACCAATAGCAACCAATCACAATTCTCCCCTCTTTCCACTGCTTCGTGGATAGCTCCCAAAGCATTAAAATGTATTAAAATGGATGATCTGCCAAAAAAAAAAAAAAAATGTTTAATTGAATGCCAATTAGCCGAATAATGACAAGCTTCAGGGCCAATCAGAAGCAACATAAAGACACATGAGGGAATAGGGGGTTGGGGGAGAGCAAGGATAACACAAGTAGAACTCGGCAAGAGGTGAAACCAAAATCCTGCTGAGGGACTGAAGAATTTGAAATTGAAAGCCAAATTTTAATGTGCCAAATTAAGTCCGTCAGTTCAGGTAAAAAAGGTAAAATCCCTCAAGACTTCTGCTGACAACAGCAGCAAGTAGCTAATCCCCGAGTAGGGTCGACAGGGGGAGACAAGACAACAAGGACATGACCAGTTAGAATAGTACTTACGTCCTTGGATTGCACCCCTGGATGTTTGGGGGCAATGATGTTCTTGATTTCCTCTAAAGATGACGCTGGGGAAATCTGCTCAGGTCAAAGCATCGGGCGCGGCACAGGGGGCAGATGCTGTTGACGTCCAGCCACTGTGTCAGGCATGAGACGTGGAAAACATGCCTGCAGGATGTGACCGCCACTTCCTCACAAACCCGAAACTGGGAGATGCAGATGGTGCAGGACTCTACAGCGCCGCCTCCTGTAAAGGTGCATCTCCTGTAGGATGGAAGGCGGGCAAGGATGACTGCTGGTCTCCGTGCTACCAAGGATGGTGCTGCCGCTGCTGGTGCTCCTGAGGACGGTGCCGCTGCTGGTTGGGCTGCTGCAGATGGTACGCCTGAAGATGGTCTGCGGCGTCCAGATCGTAGCCAGGAGGTGTTCGGATATGGCCCAGTTCCAAATAACTGGGCCAGTTCCCTCCGGCTCATTGTCGATGGTAAATTGCACCAAAGGTGCACAAAAAAAAAGAAAAAATGAAAAGAAAACACAGATGTTAATGTGCGCTGATCTCTCTGATCACTGATAATACCTGGAGGAAACGTGCTGTAAAAGCTGGATCTCTCTAGGGGGGTATTTTTTTCTTGTGCTCACCTCTGCTCCTGCTCAAGAAATGCCAGTGAGAGGCCAGCACACTGAGGTTTTACACCTTGCATGTGGCATGCGGGCGGCAGTTGGAAATGGCAGTTGGTCTCTGTCCCATGCCTCACATCATCTTCCCACTGATATTACACAGTAACACATTTGGGAAATCAGTGAAAAGTGACAGATTAGTGCTCAGGGGTCACCACACCAAGGGCAGGGTGGTTTTTGGGCATGGGGACCCAGTTTTTTTAATCTGTCATTGCTTCTGCCATCTCTTCACTGTTGTGACAGCTACCATTCCTGAGGAGCAAACATATCTATCTATATTTCTACACATATCTATCTATCTATCTATCTATCTATCTATATTTCTACACATATCTACTGTATCTATCTATCTATATATATATATATATCTATCTATATATATATGTATATATATTTATTAGGGATGGCCATCGTTGCCTGTGGGCCAATCAAAATATAGGGGGCGGGGCTTAGCGGGTGTCGGAGCTATGCATCGTGTCCAGGCGCTTTGACAAAAAACAGCAAAACATTGTTTTGCTGTTCCATTGATGGAGGGAAGCCATCTGGTTCTCCCCCATCGATGGCAAAAGTATTCGACATCGGCCATGAACCATCGATGATTTCGAATCATCGATGGGCGATGGCCATCCCTAATATATATATATATATATATATATATATATATATATATATATATATATATATATATATATATAAAACAAACAGTAGATCCAGCACTCGTCTGGGTCATATAGTGGAATGCTCCGGTGCCTACTTTGGATGTCAGACTCCCAAATAAAGTTCGAATTGAAGAGGCACTCGTCAGACTTCGTAAGATGCAATCAAAAGATTTTTATTCTTACATGTTTCGGGACAGATACTCCCGTCGTCGTTCCCTGACGACGGGAGTATCTGTCCCGAAACATGTAGGAATAAAAATCTTTTGATTGCATCTTACGAAGTCTGACGAGTGCCTCTTCAATTCGAACTTTATATATATATATATATATATATATATATATATATATATATATATATATATATATATACAAAAGAAGTAAGGAGAAATAGCGCACCAATGAGCAATAAATTCAATATTTTTACTTAAAAAAATAAAAGCTCACATACATAAAGGTTAGGGGTTAACAGCTTGCCAGCACAGGGTATCAGCATCCACACGCTGTCAGTTCGGCGGAGGGACCGGGACCAGTCCTGCAATACAGGTCGCTAGGCCAGCCCTCTGACGAAGTCGATGACGAAATGCGTTGGGGCGTGGCCTAGCGACGTCAATTGAACGAAGGAGTACGCTTGTGAATCGGCTCCAGAAACCACTAGGTGCTGGGCACCATTTTCTCATGCTGATTTGTCTGCGTTACCCTATACCGCCACCCTTGGTACGTGATCTTATCCCCACTCTGTGTGCTTTTATTGTTCACCAATAAAATTGTCAACTTTTACCCGCACTATGGAGTGCCTGTTCTTATTCTACCAATAGATATATATATATACACACACAAATACATACATACATCTTTGCGGCCACAGCTTATGCTACGGAACTTACATATCGTAGCGCCCGCACCACCCTGGGTCCACGCCACCCTCCTGTGTCCACGCCACCATCCATTACCTTTAGTAAAGTTGTGGCGAGCGAAGAGAGCCTGCAAGGGGACGATGATGCTATTCTGAAAGCGGCTAATGTAACTGGCGTAAGCTGTGGCCGCAAAGATGAGGAATTACCAACAATTCTGTCCTTAAGAATCTTCTGTCTCTGGAGAATGTGGTGAATGACAATGTTTGACGACAATAGTGGTGGTGGTGGTGGGGGGGGGGTTCTGATTTCTGTTCAATATATGGCGGTCAATGAGGTTTATGTCTGTGTGCTATGTATGATAGACAATGATGTCTGTGTATAATATATAGGTGTAATAGGTATTCTGATGTGAAATATATTAGCAATGTAAACTTAGCTTTTATTTTATTTTGTTACTGACACATTTGTATAGGTGCCATCATTGTAATGTTAATGGTGCTTTACTTATACCATACTCTACAGTGAATGCACAAATGCACTGAGATCTCTATGAGCAACAAATGCTGCGAGACAAATGTATCAATCGTTTCTTTTGTCATATACAGTAGCCGACATCCTCACCCTGCCAGATGTACTAAGCTTGATAACGTGAAGAGATAATGTAACGGCCAATCAGTTTCTAAATGCCATGTTACAGACTGTGTTTGAAAAATGAAAGCTAGGAGCTAGTTGGTTGGAGGTTTATACCTCTCTACTTTATCACTTTTCAAAGCTTAGTACATTTTTTAATGAAGGAGGTGTTCATGAATGATTATGCAAACGCGGGGGGGGGGGGGGGACTTTGGCCCTCCATCTGTTGCTGAACTACACATCCCAGCATGCACTGCTACATGTTTTGCTATCGGCCATGTTAAAACTGCAGCAAAAGCATTCTGGGATGTGTAGTTCAACAACAGCTGGAGGGCCGAAGGTTCCCCATCCCCGCCTTAAATTGTGACAACAATAGTTGGTATATAATATGATCAATATAGCTGCCACCACATCATGCAGTGTTCCAGCTTCTTCTACCACATTTACTGTATGTGTGGATCTGAGCCCTCAAACATCGCACTGGACCAGAGAGCAGCTGCCAGGAGGAAGAGACAGGAGCCTTACCATGAAGTGTGAGATTGTGAAAGTGCAGCACTGGTTCTATTATGTTTGTGTATTTATTTATTATTATATGTTTAACCTTTTCTGACTACTTATTGTATTTAAATGTTTGAAAGAGCCTATACTATAGACCATCTGTACTGTTAAATATCAATACAGTATCCAGTGTATGAAAAGACGGTACTTGTTTCCTAGCACGGCGCCCATCGTGACCCATCGCATACCTTAAGTTAAGGTATGCGATGGGACCCGACCGACGCTATTTTGGGCTATTTTTAGCATTTTCCCGACAATTACAAAATCGGGTCCATCGCATGCCATTATAATGGCATGCGATGCGACCGACACAATTTAACATTGACTGCATTGTAATCAGGGATATTTTTGTGCAGGCTCCAGCAGGAACTGAGGCCCTTATACTAGTTCATTCTTTCAGACAAAATATTTCTTAGATGGACAAAACCATGTGCACTGCAGGTGAGGCAGGTGTTACTTGTGCAGAGATAATTAGATTTGGGTGGGGATTTACACCTGCCTCACCTGCAGTGCACATGGTTTTGTCCATCTAAGAAATATTTTGTCAGAAAGAATGAACTAGAATAAGGGCCTCAGTTCCTGCTGGAGCCTGCACAAAAATAGCCCTGATTGTAATCAATGTTAAAATCCTATGTAAAATCGGGTCCATTGTATGCCATTATAATGGCATACAATGCAACCAATGCGATGGACCTGATTTTACATAGGGAACAATGTTAAATGGCCCACCATACCCGATATTTGATTGTATACCCACCCTGATGGGTAATTTGTATGTGAAATGTCCCCCCATTGTTAACGCCACCCCACGATGAACACCAACCCGAAGCGTGGCGAGCGGCGGCGATACGCGTCCTTTGACCTTTTCATACCCCCACTATCCACGTCGGCGTGAAGGCGATTTTATATAGCGTGGCGAGCGCAGTGAGCCCCATGAGGGGACGCGTAATACCTGTGAAGTAATGGGCGTCTCCTTCCGGGGCTCGCTGTGCTCGCCACGCTACAGGCTCGGTGGCTCGCTGCCCTCGCCACACTATATACAGTCAACTCCACGCCAACGTGGATAGTGGGGGTATGAAAAGGTCGGAGGACGCGTACTGCTGCGCTTGCCATGCTTCGGGTTGGCGTTGATCGTGGGGTGGCATTAACAATGGGGGGGGGGCATTTGACCCATCAGGGTAGGTATACAATGAAAATTGGGGTCTAGGGGGGCATTTTACATTGGTTCCAATGTAAAAATCGGGTAGATCTCATTGCATGTGATTTGGTTGCATGCGACGCGATTTTTGCGGACCCGATGGATACAATTAAAATCGTTGGCGCCGTGCTAGGAAACAAGTACCGAAAAGACCAATTTTCAGGGCTGTTACCGCTCCCCCAGACTCCTGTACTTACTCCGATGCCTTGCAGAGTGGGAGATTTTGGACTACGTTTGGAAACCCCCCTCTAAAAATCCTGCATTTGCCACTGCTGCCAGTGGTGGAATTCCAATGCTGTGGGCAATTACCAGGTCAATAGCTATTGCATGCAGTCAGTGGTGCTGATAA
Source organism: Crinia signifera (assembly GCF_055691185.1). Classification (NCBI taxonomy): domain Eukaryota; kingdom Metazoa; phylum Chordata; class Amphibia; order Anura; family Myobatrachidae; genus Crinia; species Crinia signifera. Next base: position 42,111,436 of record NC_139222.1, read on the forward strand.
AGGGGGTACTAATTACCAGTCTGATGGAGGGGCCCAATGGGGCCCCATTACCTGCCAGCAGCAGCTCTTAAGGGTGCATGGCCACGCCCCCTGAAACGTACCGGGGCCCAGCGAGGCTCTGTACTACCCTGCGTGCAATAGGCTCCTGACGTTGGCACCTCTTTGTTACACATCTTCATCATCCTGCACATTGGTCCTTTCACTTTTGATGAGCACATTTTCACCTTCCAGTTTTCAGTGGGGCTGATGCATGTAACGAGCACCTGGAAATGGGGAGGCCTTGGTACTTTTCTCATGTTTTATAGTAACACTTGTCCATATAACAGGACTATGATTTGTCACATGCTGTGCCGTGCAGTCCCCCAGTTATTGCAGGCATTCTCCATCGTCACATTAATGCATATACACAGATGGAGCCCTCCCCAGCCAGCCTTCTCTGGAGAGCCATGGTGAGCCAAGGCCTATTGTTCTCAGCAGCAATACAATACATACAACAATACAGTACGGGATTAGCAGAGTAATGGGTACTTGTTTATTATCTGGGCGCCCAAATTTTTCATTGCATGCCACTACTTAAGGCATGCGATGCGATTTTTCATTGTAAAGACCAGATTTTTAATTGTATAGTCACCCATGGGTGATCTCATACCCCCACTATCCACTATCCAACTACGCATGGAGATGCCGCTATTGGCCGCCTTGCGGCCTAGCGGCCAATCAGGAGCCGCTAGGCCGCAAGGCGGCCAATAGCGGCATTCGGGAGGCGGAGCCGCACGATGTACACAAACACCGGTTTGTTTTTTTGCCAAGACCCTTACCTGGACTACGTCGCCCCGGGACAGGTGAGTATGGTTTCCACAGCTTCCACATGGATTTCGTCGGACTCCGGACGCCATCGCCGACAGCGACGTCGACATGAAGAACGCCGACACAGGACCAGAAGACGACACAGGACCAGGGCTACCTACGGGAAGAAGATAGGTAAATATTAGTATGTGTGGGCTTTGTATGTATTAAAGTTTTATTTTAAGTGTGTGTCAGTGTGTTTTATTGTACTATTTTTAATACTGTGGCACTACAAGACCCAGCGGGCCCTTTAATGCCCCGCAGGCTGGGACTTGTGGTTCTCCAAGTCCCAGCTTGCGGGGGAGGCTTGCTGGGACTCATAGTGCCCCAGTATTAGACAATAGTTTAATCTTTTTTTTACACCAAGATCAGCTCGATGCCCACCGCCCAGGGGCATCGAGGACAGTATCAGGCTTCAGCCTGGTCAGGTAAGTCCTGGAGGGGGGGGACCCCTTTATTGGGGGGGTCCCCACTCCCCCAGGCCAGGCTGACTGGTCAGGGGGTTAATGCTTTGGCCGGGGGGACTTGTATAAAAAGTCTCCCCCCGGCTGTGGCATTACCCTGCTGGCTGGTTTGGCCTGGGGCTGGTTCTTGAAATACGGGGGACCCCTACTCATTTTGTCCCCCGTATTTTGGGAACCAGCCCCGGACCTGGAGCCTGGGGCTGGTTGTTAAAAATCGGGGAACCCCTATTTGTCGGGTTCCCTGATTTTTAATTACCGGCCCGGCTCCTTCAGCCTGGTGCTGGTTTCGGCTGTGGGGGGGACCCCACGCCGTTTTTTTTTTTAATTTATTTTTCTATTTTTTTTTTACACACTGCAGCCTGCACGGATCTGACTGATCCGTGCAGACTGCTACAAATAATTCGTATTAGCGGCCGTATATACGGCCGCTAATACGGCCGCTAATACGAATTGTTACACCATCGGAGGGTTACAAAGCAGTCGTATCTGACTGCTTTGTAATTTTCCCTCCGGAACACGACTTTGCATACGACTTAAACAGTCGCATGCAGCCGTAGGGGAAATACCAATACGAAAAACTAGGTTTTTCATATTGGTAAATTTCCCCCCTTAAGTCCAGAATGAAATGACTGACACTGAGTATCCTCTCCTGAAATATTGACGTCCTGGTCTATAGGATCTGGCTTCACGAAATAGCTGTCTGGAAGATTGCGGTACAGGGAATATATTTCTTCGGTCCTGGGGCAGTCATACCGACTTACCCCCCTGAAATCATCTGGATCATCTCATCCAATTTGGGGCCGAACAGAAAGGTAACCCTCAAACGGTACAGCTGACCGCCTGTTCTTGGAATGTGCGTACGCATTCCATGGTTTAAGCCACAGGGCTCACCCGCTGCCATGGCCCTAGCCAAAAATACTACTGTATCCAAGGAGGCCTCCTGCATGATTTCTAGACTTAGAAGGATGTACTGTTGAGATATCCTATCTTTGTTGTCTGTATGCATCTTAGTACCCCATAATCTAAGGGCTCTGGATACAGATGCAATAGCCACCCCAGACTTCAAAGATACTGCCGAAGACAGATGCAACTTTCGCCATGAACTCTTTAGCTTTCTGTCCATTGCGTCTTTAAACACCGACCCATCTTCCAATGGGATAGTGGTCCTAGAAGTCAGCTCCGCCACGGCAGCATCAACTTTTGGAATTCCACACCAAGCCAGAAACTGCTCATCCATAAATGGGAACATTTTCTCAATTCTACTCAGGCTACCGACTCTCGTCAAAGCCGGCCCACTCCTTGGATATCATTTCTTTCACCCCTTTATGTAACGGGAAAGCTCTGACTTCAGCATGCTCTCCACCACGTCTAGGTTGAAGGATCTATCTTCTAATTAAATTTCAATACATATGTGGCCCTGTACGTGTCTGCACTTTACCACTTACTGTATCTACAGTATGATAGCATTGCAAAACACAATGTCTGATTTGGCCTCCATGTGCGCCCTGCAATGACTGAATGGGTTAATGCATTCCTCTCAGTAGAGGAATGAGGTACTAAAAGTAAATTGACCAGAGGACTGGGTTATTATTGTGTTCAACTGAAAGTAGTTTTGGTGCGCTGCGTACTAATTGCTCCACCGAACGCGGTGCACATGAACTACTGCCCTCCGAGACATGAAAGCTACTTGTTTGATCCGAAGATTTTGGGAGTGTTAGGAGGCGGCCGCTCGGTGAGCGGTCCGAGGGAACGCCTAGCACTTTTCGTCAACACCCATGTTTACGCCCCAATTTACGCCCAGTTTTGCCCGCTCTCATACCGCACCCATAGCTACGCCCACATTACGCTCATATTGTCCGAGAGTGTTCAGTGGACATTCTTTGTGTGTTGCGATCTGTCTGAATGCGGAGTGCCACCGTTGCACATGCGCATTGCGTAATTTACGCATGCGCACTCAGCAGGAATACGCAATCCGAACGAATGTGTACCTGTCCGAGTCAATCAGAATAAGTCCCATAGTGCTTCTAACACACAGTGCTGAGCAGTTGTACTTCTCCTGTGTGTGCACGTGTGTGAGTGTTTTATATATTGGCTTTGTTGTAGAACAACAAGTACCAGTGGGCCCTTTACTGCCCCACATGCTGGGACTTTTGGTTCTCCAAGTCCCCGCATACGGTGCAGGCTTGCTGGGACTTGTAGTTCCACAACAAAGTACAATAGTTTATTCTATTTTTCACACTACAATCAGCCCAGTGCCCACCTCCCAGGGACACAGGGGACAGCCCCGGCCATCAGCCTGGGCAGGGTTAATTCTGGAGGGGGGGCTCTCCCCCAGGGTCCCTGCCTGAGCGGACCAGTCCGGGGGTATAATGCTTCAGCGGTGGGACCTTATATAATAAGTATCCCCAGGCTGTGCCATAAGCCTGCTGGCTGGTTCTCAAAATATGGATAACCCCTATTTATTTTGGGAACCAGGACCGGCCCTTGAGCCTCTGACTGATCCGTGCTGGCTTCTGCAAAATACAGTACACACTTTTGGTCACTATTTTGGGCACATTCAATGATAAACCTCCATCTGCAGGAGAAACGCAACGTACATCCTCACCCTTCACCACCATCCCACCCAACTGACTGCAGCAAACAAGCAATGGGCCTGCATCTTCAGCTGATTGATTCATTTAATAATTGATTAATGCATACAGGCAGGCGGTTTTGGGACACTCATTTGATGCACTGCACCTATGTATTTTGCACATGCATTCGCTACATGATGGACCCATTGTGCAGAACAATTTGGAAAGATGGTCTAGAGCAGGAGTGGCCAGACTTTTGTAACCCGGGATCTACTTTTTGTACAATTACTTTCTGGGGATGTACCAGCATCTCCCCCTGTGTAAAATATACCCCTCCAAATGCAATACATCCCTTACACATTAAGCCACACAATGTGCCCGAAACTAACATCCTGCCACAAGGACTGCGGTGAAATTCACATTGTGACACAGGAAAATTCCCAAAATTCACAATCTGACACAAGGAATGAGCCAAATTTCCCATTGTGACACAGGGAATGAGCCCGAAATTCACATTTTGACACAGGAAATGAGCCCGAAATTCACATTTTGACACAGGGAATGATCCCGAAATTCACATTGTGACACAGGGAATGTGCCCGAAATTCACATTGTGACACAGGGAATGAACCCAAAATTCACATTGTGACACAGGGAATGAGCCCGAAATTCACATTGTGAAACAGGGAATGAGCCCGAAATTCACAATCTGACACAGGGAATGAGCCCGAAATTCCCATTGTGACACAGGGAATGAGCCAAATTTCCCATTGTGACACAGGGAATGAGCCCGAAATTCACAATCTAACACAGGGAATGAGCCCGAAATTCACATTGTGACACAGGGAATGAGCCAAATTTCCCATTGTGACACAGGGAATGAGCCCGAAATTCACAATCTGACACAGGGAATGAGCCCGAAATTCACATTCTGACACAGGGAATGAGCCCGAAATTTACATTGTGACACAGGGAATGAGCCCAAAATTCACAATCTGACACAGGGAATGTGCCCGAAATTCACATTGTGACACAGGGAATGAACCCAAAATTCACATTGTGACACAGGGAATGAGCCCGAAATTCGCACTGTGACACAGGTAATGAGCCCGAAATTCACATTCTGACACAGGGAATGAGCTCAAAATTCACATTGTGACACAGGGAATGAGCTCAAAATTCACATTGTGACACAGGGAATGTGCCCGAAATTCACATTGTGACACAGGGAATGTGCCCGAAATTCACATTGTGACACAGGGAATGAGCCCGAAATTCACATTGTGACACAGGGAATGATCCCGAAATTCACATTGTGACACAGGGAATGAGCCCAAAATTCACAATCTGACACAGGGAATGTGCCCGAAATCCACATTGTGACACAGGGAATGAACCCAAAATTCACATTGTGACACAGGGAATGAGCCCAAAATTCACATTGTGGCACAGGGAATGAGCCCGAAATTCACACTGTGACACAGGTAATGAGCCCGAAATTCACATTCTGACACAGGGAATGAGCTCAAAATTCACATTCTGACACAGGGAATGAGCTCAAAATTCACATTGTGACACAGGGAATGTGCCCGAAATTCACATTGTGACACAGGGAATGAGCCCGAAATTCACATTCTGACACAGGGAATGTGCCCAAAATTCACATTGTGACACAGGGAATGAGCCCGAAATTCACATTGTGACACAGGGAATGAGCCCAAAATTCACATTGTGGCACAGGGAATGAGCCCGAAATTCACATTCTGACACAGGGAATGAGCCCAAAATTCACAATCTGACACAGGGAATGTGCCCGAAATCCACATTGTGACACAGGGAATGAACCCAAAATTCACATTGTGACACAGGGAATGAGCCCAAAATTCACATTGTGGCACAGGGAATGAGCCCGAAATTCACACTGTGACACAGGTAATGAGCCCGAAATTCACATTCTGACACAGGGAATGAGCTCAAAATTCACATTCTGACACAGGGAATGAGCTCAAAATTCACATTGTGACACAGGGAATGTGCCCGAAATTCACATTGTGACACAGGGAATGAGCCCGAAATTCACATTCTGACACAGGGAATGTGCCCAAAATTCACATTGTGACACAGGGAATGAGCCCGAAATTCACATTGTGACACAGGGAATGAGCCCAAAATTCACATTGTGGCACAGGGAATGAGCCCGAAATTCACATTCTGACACAGGGAATGAGCCCAAAATTCACATTCTGACACAGGGAATGTGCCCGAAATTCACATTCTGACAATGGGAATGAGTCAGAAATTACACAGCACACATGGGGGCACCCCTGGACTGATATGGGACACATGGGGACACAATCCAGCTGCTGTGCCCGCTCCACACTGCAGCTATTTTGCCCGCTCAGCCGCCGCTCACAGTTCCTGCCTTCGCTTCCCGAGCGTTCTCAGTCCTGCACTGCGCCAGTAATTGAATCATTGATTGATGAATGCAGGAAGGCAGGCCGTTTTAGGATGCTCAGAGTCATTTGATGCAATACACCTATGCATTTGCTACATAAAAATGTGGAAAGATGGCATACAGTGTATCATTTGGTGGCTACTTCTTGTGTCCCTTATTTTTCCTTCCAGGATACAAGCCTGTTTGCATGTTTGGGGCGTTTGAGCCCAGGGCTGGTTCTCAAAATAAAGGGGAAACCTACTCCTTTTGAGCTGAATATTTTGGGAACCAGGCCAGGCCAAGAGCCTGGTGATGATTTCAGGAATTCAGAGGGACCCCAACTTCATTTTCCCCATGAATTTCTGGCACCAGGACCGGCTCTGAGCTGGTAATTGCCGGGCAGGGGGACCGCACGCCATTTTTAAAATGATTTATTTATTTTATCTATTTTTTTTATACTGAAGCCTGCATGGATCAGTCAGATCCATGCAGGCTTCAGTATAAAAAAAATAGATAAAGTCAAATATGCCTGGAAAATGAGGAGTATACGGCTGGATAGTAAATTAGGAATTACCATTGGACTGAATAGTGATTTTTAATCGTGCAGTGTTCTCCCCAGAAACTTTTTCCAGCCGGGTGGCATCAAGAAGTAGCCAGGTGGGGGTCTTCGCAAGGAATGAGCCAAATTTCCCATTGTGACACAGGGAATGAGCCCGAAATTCACATTTTGACACAGGAAATGAGCCCGAAATTCACATTTTGACACAGGGAATGATCCCGAAATTCACATTGTGACACAGGGAATGTGCCCGTAATTCACATTGTGACACAGGGAATGAACCCAAAATTCACATTGTGACACAGGGAATGAGCCCGAAATTCACATTGTGAAACAGGGAATGAGCCCAAAATTCACAATCTGACACAGGGAATGAGCCCGAAATTCACATTGTGACACAGGGAATGAGCCAAATTTCCCATTGTGACACAGGGAATGAGCCCGAAATTCACAATCTGACACAGGGAATGAGCCCGAAATTCACATTGTGACACAGGGAATGAGCCAAATTTCCCATTGTGACACAGGGAATGAGCCCGAAATTCACAATCTGACACAGGGAATGAGCCCGAAATTCACATTCTGACACAGGGAATGAGCCCGAAATTCACATTGTGACACAGGGAATGAGCCCAAAATTCACATTGTGACACAGGGAATGAGCCCGAAATTCGCACTGACACAGGTAATGAGCCCGAAATTCACATTCTGACACAGGGAATGAGCTCAAAATTCACATTGTGACACAGGGAATGAGCTCAAAATTCACATTGTGACACAGGGAATGTGCCCGAAATTCACATTGTGACACAGGGAATGTGCCCGAAATTCACATTGTGACACAGGGAATGAGCCCGAAATTCACATTGTGACACAGGGAATGATCCCGAAATTCACATTGTGACACAGGGAATGAGCCCGAAATTCACAATCTGACACAGGGAATGTGCCCGAAATTCACATTGTGACACAGGGAATGAACCCAAAATTCACATTGTGACACAGGGAATGAACCCAAAATTCACATTGTGACACAGGGAATGAGCCCAAAATTCACATTGTGGCACAGGGAATGAGCCCGAAATTCACACTGTGACACAGGTAATGAGCCCGAAATTCACATTCTGACACAGGGAATGAGCTCAAAATTCACATTCTGACACAGGGAATGAGCCCGAAATTCACATTGTGACACAGGGAATGAGCCCGAAATTCACATTCTGACACAGGGAATGTGCCCAAAATTCACATTCTGACACAGGGAATGTGCCCAAAATTCACATTGTGACACAGGGAATGAGCCCGAAATTCACATTGTGACACAGGGAATGAGCCCAAAATTCACATTGTGGCACAGGGAATGAGCCCGAAATTCACATTCAGACACAGGGAATGAGCACAAAATTCACATTCCGACACAGGGAATGTGCCCGAAATTCACAATCTGACACAGGGAATGTGCCCGAAATTCACATTCTGACAATGGGAATGAGTTAGAAATTACACAGCACACATGGGGGCACCCCTGGACTGATATGGGACACATGGGGACACACTCCAGCTGCTGTGCCCGCTCCACACTGCAGCTATTTTGCCCGCTCAGCCGCCGCTCACAGTCCTGCACTGCGCCAGTAATTGAATCATTGATTGATTGATTGATGAATGCAGGAAGGCAGGCCGTTTTAGGATGCTCAGAGTCATTTGATGCAATACACCTATGCATTTGCTACATAAAAATGTGGAAAGATGGCATACAGTGTATCATTTGGTGGCTACTTCTTGTGTCCCTTATTTTTCCTTCCAGGATACAAGCCTGTTTGCATGTTTGGGGCGTTTGAGCCCAGGGCTGGTTCTCAAAATAAAGGGGAAACCTACTCCTTTTGAGCTGAATATTTTGGGAACCAGGCCAGGCCAAGAGCCTGGTGATGATTTCAGGAATTCAGAGGGACCCCAACTTCATTTTCCCCATGAATTTCTGGCACCAGGACCGGCTCTGAGCTGGTAATTGCCGGGCAGGGGGACCGCACACCATTTTTAAAATGATTTATTTATTTTATCTATTTTTTTTATACTGAAGCCTGCATGGATCAGTCGGATCCATGCAGGCTTCAGTATAAAAAAAATAGATAAAGTAGTCAAATATGCCTGGAAAATGAGGAGTATACGGCTGGATAGTAAATTAGGAATTACCATTGGACTGAATAGTGATTTTTAATCGTGCAGTGTTCTCCCCAGAAACTTTTTCCAGCCGGGTGGCATCAAGAAGTAGCCAGGTGGGGGTCTTCGCAATAAAAATAGTGGTTGCGCTGCAGTGTCAGAGGGGCGTGTTAAGCACCGCCTACTGGCACTCATTGCAGTTAAAAAAAGTCTTAGCCCACACCACCAAACACCCACCAAAAATAAGGGCCTACTACACGTCACACACCCATTACATGCCGTAATGCCCATTACACGTTATGCCACACACTGTAATGCCCATTATACATTATGCCACGCCATAATACCTATTACATATTATACCACATGCCATAATGTCTAATGTGTAGCACAGTGTAATGTAACAGAATATAATGTAATAACAGTGCAAGGTAAAATGCAGTATAGCACAGTATAACACACTGTAATGTGACAATTGTAGTAGTGTATACTATGAGGCATAACAACACTGATTGCACGGTGTATGATGTGTGTCTCAGTCACTACACACATGTATCACATTTGGAAAGTTTAGTAGGCGCGCTGCCTCAACTAGCATCCCCAGACCTCACTGCGATTCCCACCGTGTAATACCTGACAAACATCCTGGCAAAACACCTGAAATCCCCCGCAAACTTGCAGATTCTTCTCACATGCAGACTGCTGAAGGCAGCGGTCAAACATGAACACAGTGAGAAGGTTGCCGATGCCGTCTCCATTCTGTGTGCACATGCCCACATATCCTGTTGCCACCATGTCAGTAAGCAGCGGCGCCCGGGCACTGGCTGGGGACCGGCTGAGGAGATTGCACGGAGGAGACACATTATCCAGTCAGCAGAAGTGGGATCTCTCCTCAGACATACATTTCCCCAATGGGAGAGATCACATTCTAGCTATGATTATATAAACTAGCAAATAAACAATAGCTAGAATCTGGTTGCTATGGGCAACACCACCTATGCTCCCTATCTGCTGTTTGGTTTCTAAAACAATGGTGAGCCTTTGCCTGATGCAAACGGCATACATGCCCTTTCTCTAATTAGCAGTCAGGTCTAAATCATTCACCCACTCTGGCCTCGCACACGCAATCACTATAGCGCCCCACCCCCAGCCAGCACCACCTTGTGCCCCAGCCGACATCTGCAATCATCATGAGCACCCTCCATGCCCACATCCACTTAGCGCTGCAGATGCTTCTGTGTGCTGTCTCCCAGCATGGCTGCTGTATGTGTAGGTCAGCTGGTACCTGCCCAAAAAAATCTCCAAAACAGGAAGCACTGTGTACCTCTGATCTCTCACTGCATTACAAGTTCCCATATATACCTTCCATTCACAGTCCCCCTGTACATGTATACCCCCCCCTACAGGTTCCTATATATACCTACCAGTAAAGGTTCCCATATATACCTCCCATCCCCTACTGTACAGGTTCCCATATGTACCTCCCATCCCCCCTGTACAGATTCCCATATGTACCCCCTCCTTCAGTACAGGTCCCCATATATACCTCCCATCCCCCCTGTACAGGTTCCCATATGTACCCCCCCACACACTTCAGTAAAGGGATCCATATGTACCCCCCAGTACAGGTTCCCATACTGCATGTACTTCCCCCCTACAGGTTCCCATATTTATACCTCCCAGTAAAGGATCCCATGTGTACCCCCCTCCCTCAGTACAGGTCCCCATATATACCTCCCATCCCCCCTGTACAGGTTCCCATATGTACCCCCCCCCCCCCCACCTTCAATACAGGTTCCCATATATACCTCCCATCCTCCGCTTTACAGGTTCCCATATGCACCACTCCTCTCCCCCCAGTACAGGTTCCCATATAAACCTCCCATCCCCCACAGTACAGGTTCGCATATGTACCTCTCCACTTCCCCCAGTACAGGGATCCATATGTACCCCCCCCCGCCTCAAGTACAGGTTCCCATATGCAAACCCCCCCCCCCCCCCAGTACAGGTACCCATATGTACCTCTCCTCTCCCCCCAGTACAGGTTTCCATATGTACCCCTCCCCCCCCAAGTACAGGTTACCATATGCAAACCCCCCCCCAGTACAGGTTCCCATATGTACCTCTCCCCCCAGTACAGGGATCCATATGTACCCCCCCCCCCAGTACAGGTTTCCATATGTACCTCCTTGTAGTACATACAGAACCCCTATGAAATGAGCATTCTAGGGGTGGGCCGCTTACCTTGATGTCAATGTCCTTGCTCCAATTGCCAGCATTCAGTGAGGATTAGGAGATCTCAATGCTCAGGCCGGGGTCTATTTGCTTGTGCATCTGGTAACACGTCTCCATCCAAACTACTGCAATCTCCATGTGACCAATGGTTAGCCCGTTGTCTGCCCCCAATGCCAGCGTACCGGGGGGAAGCACACCAGATGGTCCTGCGGGCACAGAGTGGTGATAGGATCATATGTGGTTATCACAGGACTGCATAAATCATCATTACACAAATAAAATATTCATAAGGCATTAGCGCAACAATACAACCAGCCAAACTGCTATTTGGTACCTGAAACGGTGCTGGGACTCCCTTCTGGTAGGTAGATGCCTACAGAAATGTAGGGGCCTACTCCTCCTATATGGCAGGTTACACCCCCAATGCCGGCTTCCTGTCAGTCATACTGCAGGGGGATCTGTTTTTGACCCATACGCAATTTCTGTCGTTATACACCCTTGTACATGCGTGATGCGCAGTCATACACATGCGCAGTAGTTCGATCATTGCTGGATTTAAGCATTCCTACATTACCGGTCAGGTCCCTTTCAGCACACGCAATCACTGTAGCGCACCCCTGACCTCACCCAACACCAGGGCTGGACTGGGACCAGAAATCGGCCCTGGCATTTTGAGCACACAGGCCCACCTGCAGTAGGCGGGACCCTTGCGCGGCAAAAAGGGGGCGTGGTCTCATGGAAAGGAGGCGTTACACATTATGGAACACATTGTAATGCCCATTACACATTATGGAACACATTGTAACGCCCATTACACATTATGGAACACATTGTAACGCCCATTACACATTATGGAACACAACATAATGCCCATTACAGAATATAAAACAATCTGGACCCCACAGGCTGCTCCCAATGTATAATAACATGACACAACAGACTGCTCCTCCTGCACAATAACAGAACACCATAGGCTGCTCCCCCTGCACAACAAAGGGCATAAGTAAAAACTCCTGAGAACATTACATTTACATTTTATGTTTTCACAACACAAATAGGCTGGCTCTGGTGGTAATGCTCCTCTGTCCTCACAGCACTGGTACCGCTCCTCTCACAGCTGCTCCAATGCGTTCGTGCCTTCTCCCGCCTCAGCCCAAGTAACAGTAACATTGGAGCTGTGGCCAGTACCCCTCTCCCATTGCTGGGAACCTTCACTTTTCCAGCCTAGAACATCCGTGAGCAGCGGGATGAGCAAGCCACACCTCAAGGACCCCGGATGCAGCGGGGACGAGGGGGAGGTGAGAGGAGTAACTGCAGTAGAAGATACATTCTTTAGGACAGTAGTGCATCCAGGTGCTGCCACAGCGGGCTTGAGGTTGGATCTGTTTTAGCAGCTCTCAGTCTGTGTAGGCAACTAACAGGGGAGTTAGTGCAAACCAAACCCTTTTTGAGCAGAAACACTGGCGTGCAGTGGAAGGTCTATGGGCAGAGTAGGCAGCGGTAGTGGTATGGGCAGAGTGAGCAGCAGAAGGCCTAAAGGGCAGAGTGGCCAGCGGGCTTCTGGGTAGTGTGGACAGCGGAGTGAGCGTCACATTGCTATGGGGCAGAGGAATGCTATGGGGCAGAGCGGGCATTATAATGCTATGGGGCAGAGTGGGCATCACATTGATATGGGGCAGAGGAATGCTATGGGGCAGAGTGGGCAGTCGAATACTATCGGGCAGTCGAATGCTATGCGGCAGAGAGCAGCATAATGCTATGAGGTGGAGTAATGCAAGGGGGGGGGATGTTTTGCTATGGGCAGAGTGGGCAGCAGAATTAGTGTTCCCGCTAGGCTGTTCAAGGGCAAAATGCGCCCTGCCCCTCTGGCAGCGCCACGCTAAAACAGCCTGCCTCCTCTTATCGTGATATCGGGGAAGCCCGGTGCCGCAGTATATAGCGGTGCCCGGAGCTTACCCGGCAGCGGAGAGCCTTTGGTGCGGCCGGGCCTGCTCCCTTCAATGACAATGCTGGCCGGGCCCGCCCCTTTTCCTGACAAAGGCAGCCAGGCCCGCCCCTTTTCGTCACGACCCGGGCATGCCTCTTTTGTAAATTAGGCGGCACGGGACCACCCAGAACAGTGACGACGGCGGGCCCGATCCGCCCCCTTGACGATGCCCCCCTTGCAGCGGCGCCCTGTCTGCCCCGGTTCCTAGAAGGAACACTAAGAATGCTATGGGGTGGAGGAATGCTATGGGGCAGAGTGGGCGGAGGAATGCTATGGGGCAGAATGGGCAGCGGAATGCTATTGGGCGGAGGAATGCTATGGGGCAGAGTGGGCAGTTGTATAGTATGGGGCAGACTGGGCAGCTGAATGCTATGGGGCAGAGCAGGTAGCGGAAGATCTACAGGGCAGAGCGGGCAGCGGAATGCCATGGGGCAGAGTCGGCAGCAGAATGCCATGGGGCAGAGTCAGCAGCGGAATGCTATGTGGCAGAGTGGACAGCGGTATGTTATGGGGTGGAGGAATACTATGGGGGTAAGGAATGCAATGGGCAGAGTGGGCAGCTGAATGCTATGGGGCAGAGCGGGTAGCGGAAGGTCTACAGGGCAGAGTGGGCAGCGGAATGCCATGGGGCAGTCGCCAGCAGAATGCCATGGGGCAGAGTCGGCAGCGGAATGCTATGCGGCAGAGTGGACAGCATAATGCTAGGGGGTGGAGAAATGCTATGGGGGGAAGGAATACTATGGGCAGAGTGGGCAGCAGAATGCTATGGGGCGGAGGAATGCTATGGGGCAGAGTGGGTAGTGGAAGATCTACAGGGCAGAGTGGACAGCGGAATGCCATGGGCAGAGTGGGCAGCGTAAGGACTATGGGGCAATATCAGGAAGGAGGGGCACAAGCACACGGGATAAGGGGGTACTCACTGCCACCTGTAGCGCTTCTGCATCACAACTCCTTCTGGACTCGCTCCACAGCAGGTGAGGCTTTGTCTTGTGTCCTCAGCTCCTGCAGCAGGAGGTGCTGGGTCGTCCTCGGCTCCGCCTGTCGTGCTGTTCTGGGTTGGCCTATGCAAGTTCCACCACCGGCTCCTACCAGGCTAGGGATCTTCCTGGGTCCTCTCCTACGCTCTGCTGTCTCCTGTCCTCCCCGCGGCTCTTGTCCTTGATGTTGCCTCAATGTGTCTTAATGTGTCTTGATGTGTCCTTGATGTTGACAATGCTATGGGGCAGAGTGGGCAGTCGAATAGTATGGGGCAGACTGGGCAGCTGAATGCTATGGTGCAGAGTGGGCAGTCGAATGCTATGGGGTGGATGAATGCTATGGGGCAGACTGGGCAGCTGAATGCTATGGGACAGAGTGGGCAGTCGAATGCTATGGGGTGGATGAATGCTATGGGGCAGAGTGGGCAGTGGAATACTATTGGACAGAGTGGGCAGTGGAATTCTATGGTGTGGAGGAATGCTATGGGGCAGAATGGGCAGCGGAATGTTATGGGGCAGAGGAATGCTATTGGGCAGAGCGGGTAGCGGAATTCTATGGGGAGGAGGAATGCTATGGGGCAGAGTGGGCAGCAGAATGCTATGGGGCGGAGGAATGCTATTGGGCAGAGCGGGTAGCGGAATATCTACAGGGCAGAGTAGGCAGCGAAATGCCATGGGGCAGAGTGGGCAGCGGAATGCTATGGGGCAGAAGAATGCCATGGGGCAGAGTGAGCAGCAGAATGCTAGGGGGCAGAGAGGGCAGTGGAATGCTAGGGGGCAGAGAGGGCAGTGGAATGCTAGGGGGCAGAGTGGGCAGCTTAATGCTAGGGGCGGAGGAAGGGAAGGAATACTATGGGCAGAGTGGGCAGTGGGAGAGGTCTGCCAATGGAGGTTGTACCAACTACAGACTGGTGAGTGCTGCTTATTCTTTCTGAGAGAGAGAGAGAGAGAGAGATGGATGAACGAAGAAAGCGGCATTCAGAGACTGTATTGTTTGTAGAAAAGGTAGGACAAATTTTAATCCATAGGAGATCTACTTTTTGGGGGTCGCAGCCCCCATCTTCAGGATCAAAAAACAAATACAAAACTACATATATATAATAGAGTACATTTAACACTTAAGGTGTGTACACACGGGAGCAATATTGTGTGAAATCGCTGGGAATATGGTCGCTGAGCGACCATATTGCCAGTGATTTGGAGCGCAGGTGGCGATAAATCGCCAGCTGCGCGCTCCCGTGTGCACTGCCTAATGGACGCTGGTCGCAGGAGCATGCTCCTGCGACCAGCGGCTTTCCCCGCGATCGCTGTGCCGGAAGGTCAGCGCCAGGGAGATCAGCATTGATCTCCCCAGTCCCGTGCGGCTGCTCCCTCCCTCCTCCCATCAAAGTGACAGCAGCAGCGTCTGCTGCTGCTGCACTCCCCCTCCGCCCCGTAGCAGTGTCTCCTTGTCATCGCTGATGAAAAGGAGACACTGAGCAATATGATTGCTGGGGATATATTGCTAGCAATATATCTCCAGCAATCATATTTTCCCGTGTGTACACAGCATTACCCTCCACCTGTGATGAGCTCGGGATACGGTCGTATTATCGACCACAGTTAGGTCGACAGTCATTAGGTCAACACTGTTGGGTCGACAGGCAGCAAGGTCAACATTGATGAAGGTCGACAGGTGTCTAGGTCGACATGGGTTAGGTCGATATGGGTTTTTACACTGTGTTTTGTGTCGACAGGTGGTATTTCATGCCCTACCATCCACTAGGGCATGGTGGGAGAGTAAAATAGTGTGCCGAGCGCAGCGAGGCACCGTGCCCGAAGCAAGCGATGTGAGGGGCTGCAGTTGACTTCCAACTGTGTCCATGTCGACTGGGTCGACATTCGGGGGAAAAAAACAGTGAAAAAACCCCATGTCGAACTGTCGACCTAACCCATGTATACCTAACGCATTTGTCGACCAAAACCCATGTCGACCTTGTCCCATGTCGACCTAGACACCTGTTGACCTTCACACATGTCGACCTTGCTACCTGTCGACCCAACGGTGTTGACCTAATGACTGTCGACCTAAGTGTGGGCAGTGGAATGCTAGGGGGCAGAGTGGGCAGCATAATGCTAGGGGCGGAGGAAGGGAAGGAATACTATGGGCAGAGTGGGCAGTGGAATTCTATGGGGCAGCCTCGTGGGGCGGAGGAATGCCATGGGCAGAGATGGCAGCGTAAGGACTATGTGGCAATATAGGTGGTACTCCCCGCCACCTGTAGCGCTTCTCTGTCTCACCCACAACTCCTTTTGGACTCGCACCACAGCACACCCGGGATGCTGCGTATCGCACCAAACCACTGTAACATGAAGTTTGCAAGTGCGGTGTAATGACTGTGGCTGCTCCTCTGCTAGGTAGGTATAGATCCCCTTCAATTACAGTTACTGCATTGTGTTACAGAACTTTTTAATTATCCCAGATAGTTCCTCTTCTGTAAATCAGTTCAGTTACTGCTCTGCTAGTTGTGTCTTCGGCTCCTGACCTGCAGCAGGAGGTGCTGGGTCGTCCTCGGCTCCGCCTGTCGTGCTGTTCTGGTTCGGCCTCTGCTTTCACCCCCGGCTCCTATCAGGCTGGGGATCTTCCTCTGTCCTCTCCTCCGCTGGGCTGTCTCCTGTCCTCTGCGCAGCTCCTGTCCTTAATGTTGCCTCATGTTCAAAGCTCACTTTCGGGCAGGCAGCTCACAGGGCAGCTCCGCACCACTGAGGGGTGCCCGAAGCAAGCGATGTGAGGGGCTGCAGTTGACTTCCAACTGTGTCCATGTCGACTGGGTCGACATTCGGGGGAAAAAAACAGTGAAAAAACCCCATGTCGAACTGTCGACCTAACCCATGTATACCTAACGCATTTGTCGACCAAAACCCATGTCGACCTTGTCCCATGTCGACCTAGACACCTGTTGACCTTCACACATGTCGACCTTGCTACCTGTCGACCCAACGGTGTTGACCTAATGACTGTCGACCTAAGTGTGGGCAGTGGAATGCTAGGGGGCAGAGTGGGCAGCATAATGCTAGGGGCGGAGGAAGGGAAGGAATACTATGGGCAGAGGAATTCTATGGGGCAGCCTCGTGGGGCGGAGGAATGCCATGGGCAGAGATGGCAGCGTAAGGACTATGTGGCAATATAGGTGGTACTCCCCGCCACCTGTAGCGCTTCTCTGTCTCACCCACAACTCCTTTTGGACTCGCACCACAGCACACCCGGGATGCTGCGTATCGCACCAAACCACTGTAACATGAAGTTTGCAAGTGCGGTGTAATGACTGTGGCTGCTCCTCTGCTAGGTAGGTATAGATCCCCTTCAATTACAGTTACTGCATTGTGTTACAGAACTTTTTAATTATCCCAGATAGTTCCTCTTCTGTAAATCAGTTCAGTTACTGCTCTGCTAGTTGTGTCTTCGGCTCCTGACCTGCAGCAGGAGGTGCTGGGTCGTCCTCGGCTCCGCCTGTCGTGCTGTTCTGGTTCGGCCTCTGCTTTCACCCCCGGCTCCTATCAGGCTGGGGATCTTCCTCTGTCCTCTCCTCCGCTGGGCTGTCTCCTGTCCTCTGCGCAGCTCCTGTCCTTAATGTTGCCTCATGTTCAAAGCATACTTGCCTACTTTTTGAAACTGCTTTCAGGGAGATTCCATACCTCCCAACTTGTGCACGGCTGAAATTGTGACCTGCCGCGCCGGAGGCGCGCCCGACCCAGGATGGGGGGTTGGGGCTACAAAAGTGGGTGTGGTCTCCAGTAAAGTGGGCGTGGCCCAGTGTAGCAACACCCATTCTCATCATTTTGGGGGCATGCCTCCTCCCTGCACTGAAGAGATGCCATGCACATGAACACAGCATCTCTTCAGCGATTGCCAGTGATCTCTGCCCCCCCTTAGGTACAGCGGGACTGTCTGCAATTAGCAAGACTGTCCAACTGTAATTGAGAGGTATGAGATTCTCGAGTGTTTGCATGGCCTGCAGATGAGGGACCGTGTCTTGCACAAAGGGGACAAATGGAGCTGCTGAGGAAACACTAACCTGCAGCCCTGGCACTCCTGCTCTTCCCGCAGCCTCTCCTGTGGGCTCCCAGTTGTAAGCCTCCCCACCAGCTGCTCTCTGCACTAGCTCACCGTCTCTCACTGTCCTGGATGTCTCCAAGGTGCAGCTCCCACCATGCAGGGGTCAGGGCAAGAGGGGAGGATCCGTTGCTTCTGCCACTCCCACTAGAGAGAGAAAGCTTTGATGGAAGGTCTCCCCGGTGGCTGGCCGCCAGCAGGCTTTACTGGCCTAAGCGGCTCTCATGCTAACTACTGCCAGGGGTGCATGGCAGGCCTATTAGGCATGATCATGCCCCCATTGCAGACAGACTCGCACTGTGCGGTCTGGATTTTTAGATGGAAATTGAGTATTCAGGGGTATTGAGAGGGCTTTGCGGGGAATCGGGGGACTGACGCCTAAAATGGGAGCCTCCTGCAAAATCCGGGAGTGTCTGCAGCCTACACAAACACAGGGGTCACTACCTGCCTACACACACACACACACACACACACACACACAGGGGTCACTACCTGCCTACACACACACACACACACACAGGGGTCACTACCAGCCTACACACACACACACACACACACACAGGGGTCACTCTACCAGCCTACACACACACACAGGGGTCAATACCAGCCTAAACACACACACACACACACACAGGGGTCACTACCAGCCTAAAAACACACAGGGGTCACTACCAGCCTACAAACACACACACACACACACAGGGGTCACTGCCAGCCTAAACACACATACGCACACACACATACAGGGGTCACTACCAGCCTACACACACACAGGGGTCACTACCAGCCTACACACACACACAGGGGTCACTACCAGCCTACACACACACACAGGGGTCACTACCAGCCTACAAACACACACACAGGGGTAACTGCCAGCCTAAACACACACACTGGTCACACTATTGGCCTACACACACACACAGGGGTCACTATCGTCGTCCCCCCCTACACACACACACACAGGGGTCACTATCGTCCCCCCCCCCCCTACACACACTCACACAGAGCACACACACACAGGGGTCACTATCGTCTCCCCCCCCCCCCCTACACACACACACACACACACACACAGGGGTCACTATCGTCCCGTCCCCCCCTACACACACACACACACACACACACAGGGGTCACTACCAGTCCTTGTATACACACACAGGGGTCACTATTGGCCTACACACACACAGACACACACACACACAGGGGTCACTACCAGTCCCTGCATACACACACACACACACACACACACACACACACACTGGTCACACTATTGGCCTACACACACACAGGGGTCACTATCGTGTGTCCCCCCTACACACACACACACACACACACACACACACACACACAGAGCACACACACACAAACAGGGATCCTACCTACACATATGAACAAATTCTCAGTGGGAGCCTAAAATTCACAGGGATCACTGCCAGTAAACACACAGACACACAGACAGAACAGTGTTAGGCTATACACACACACAGTGCCAGTGTATTCACACACAATGACATGGGTCAGTACCTGACTACACACACACACACACACACACACACACACACACACTGCCAGCTGTAATAGATACACACATAGGTCACCTACATACACACATTACAGTCAGTGCCAAGCTTAATAAGTAAACACAAAAAGAAACATCACATTACAGAGCTGCCTACACACAGGACCAGCCAGTATGGAGCTTCTGTCTGTGGCAGAACAACATGAACTAACCTGGGACGGAGCACTAGTCCTGCTCCTCCCCCAGCCTCTCCTCCGAGCTCTCAGCTGGCAGGTCTGTCAGTCTCCACACAGCTGCTTTCTGTGCAGGTCCCCGTCTCTCCCCCTCCTCTGTCTCTCCAGCGTGCAGCTCCTAGTTGAGGTGGTGAGGGGAAGAGGCCAGAGGGGCGGGCTTCACTGCTGCTGCTCGTAGTCTCCCTGCTTACAATGCTGACTGCAAGCAGGCTCTCCCGTGCGGCTCTCATCATGCTATGTTGCGTAGTAGTTCCAAGCCCCGCCCACATCGCGCCGGACTAGCGCATGCGCAGTCTGTTTTTTTTCAGCTCGGCATTGAAATTCCGGGGGATTGGGGGGGCTTTGCGGGGGACCAGGAGAATAGTGGCTGAAGCGGGAGCCTCCCGCAAAATGCGGGAGTGTCGGCAAGTATGGTTCAAAGCTCACTTTCGGGCAGGCAGCTCACAGGGCAGCTCCGCACCACTGAGGGGGCTTCTACAGGTCTCTCCAGCTAGGGGTCCTTTGCGTGTCCTCCACACTTCTGTTCCTCGAGAGAGAGGGTGTCCTCCGCGGTGCCTGCGCGCCTTGATCTCCACTTGCTGCGTCCTCTATCTTCTTCGGAGCAACCCCGGGGGAATCCTCCGGCTGGGTGTGCTCCCAGGTAATTTACCCCTTCAGCACCTTCTTCCTCGAGGTTCTAGTCTTCACCCTCTCGGCTCCTCCACGGGCAGGCACTATGTAGGACACCTCGGCAGCACACATCATTCTGAATCTGTTCTCTCTGGGTTTGGTAGTGTCTAGATCCCTCTGGGTTTGGGGCTCCTCCTGTGGTTGGCAGCTAGTGGGGGCAGCGCGGTTCCCTTCCCTCTGGCAGGTGGCAGCAGTAGGGGACTTGGAGGAGCCTGGCGCCATTCCTGGTCACACAGCTGCGCAGCCTCCGCTCCTTACAGGTCAGCAGCTCACAGCACTGCACAGGCCCTTGTCCTCTCCAGGGATCACCCGATGCCGGCTCTCTCTGCTGTGGGTTATGCATCGCTGCAGGACCGCCTCTGCTCCCCCTGCCCTACCTCTCTATAGTCCCTGTCACTGGCTCACCCGCCATATCCTGTACTGGCTGTATCATATATTTTTATATTTCTTTTTACTCAAAGGCTATATATCCCCCTTCCCACTTGCAGTGTGGTATAATGTGTGGGGACTGCAGTGATGCATAATGTGTGTGGATTGCCATATATCCACCACATGTTTCTTGGGTTCAATTTGAGCAGAGGATGTTAACGACGAGAAGGGGCCTGAGAGTTACAAGTGTACCGGGCCCCAAGGTGTCTGTTCCTGGCCCTGCTGCTCCACTTGTACGAAAAAAAACATATATGAATGTAATGTTATCTGTACAGCCTTTGAGTCATGTGACAACATTGTGACATATAACAAAGTATTAGTAAGAGGAATCCAGCGCAGAGACATAGAAATACATCTATCTAAATACTGTATACAATGTATAAAACATGCAGAACTAATCGCCAGTTGGTGTATTTGTGGTCTCTGTTATATGTGATCTGGCAAATGCTGCAAAGTGAAGTGTGATCCATGTATATGTATATATATATATATATATATATATATATATATATATACACACACCGTATGTTCCCTGTGTAGTGATCATTCTTCTCCTGTCGCCACGTAGATAATACTTAACTCCATGCATCGCTACCAACCAAGGCTCCATATCCTGCTGTCAGACCGGCGTCAGGGGGGAGAGGCGCGCGCTGCGCAGAACTTTGTTTCCTTCGTGTTTCCGGAGACTCAGTTTATAGCAGTCACCGCATATCAGAATCATAGAGTAAGCTATAAAGTCCCCACGGCTGCATTATTCATCCTCCCGTGTCATCTTCCCTGCCATCCTCCGTCTGTGGCTGCTGCCCACATCTCACCCAAATCTAGGCACCGAGCAAACATCAATATCCGCTCATCCTCCTCGTTCCACACCAGAACTTTCCCTCTACCTGGTACTTCCAATCTCCCAAGCATACACACATATCACCACAGCCCACTCTGCTTTTCCTGTGTGACATCGGGTGCAGCTATCCCCTAACACGACCTCTGCCACAATCTAGGCACAGACACGGATAAGGAGGTGGAGTAGGCATCCTACATTCTCCATACTGCACCTTCCAAGTCACACAGGTTATCCTCATTCTCAGTAGGTATAGTGGGCAGCTGCCCAGGGCTCCACAATTCTAGGGTCAAGAAGCATTCTCTGCCTACCTCCCAGCCTGCAGCCAGGAGGTGAATGTCTGTCAGCATGCTGATTGGATTGGTGGATGACTGAGAGCTGTTCACCAATCAGCGTGCTGCTAATAGCCATCTACTGTATGAAAGTTTTGGGAGAGATGGTGCAGGACTGCAATAGGGCATTTACCTTATGCGGCCATACATCAATGCTGCAACTTTCCATCATCCATCTGATGATTGGCAGACATATATGATTGACAATCTGCCAGGGAATAGGGAAAATTCAGCATGCTACTGATACCAATACTTTTGGGGTTGGAATCAGCAAAGCAGGGATTTCCAACATGTTGGATTCCCCATTCCATGACTCAGACGATGGCAAAATGAGGAATTGGGACAAAACATTATAGATGTATCCCTAAACTGCACAGCTTATCAGAATGCATACAGTAACAAATAAGTACTCCTGAACCAATCCACTTCTTATAGTCATTAATGACGACTACAAGAAGACGTGAGACTGCTATGGTAACAATGCATACAGTAGTTAATTAAAAGAATATAAAAAAAATACAAGCACACACATACACACACACACAGACACACACACAGACACACACACACACACAGGCAGGGCTGCAACTAGGATTTTCGTCTTTTGGGTCAAGGCAGTAATTTGGCTCCGCTCTGTCTGCCTGCACATATGGGTATCACATCCAGCACCCTAGACCTTCACCCCTAGTTGCGGCCCAGCAGTGCGGGAGACATCGCTCCACGTCCCACACCCGGTATCTCCCATGACCCAGTGCCAGCCTGCCCGGCGCACGGAGCTTGCTGCTAGAGGCCTGGCTTTCCTAAGTTCATACTCCATGCTGGGGACGCAGGAGCATCAAGAGAAGGGGGGGAGGCGGTGTGGCCGGGAGATAGGAGGTCCAACAGCCGGTTGGGTTCTGCCACTCAGGCAGCGGCAAGATCCAGACGTCTAACAGTGGGCAGCGTCTGATCCCTGCCGCCCAGATCCCCGCTGTCTTTCCCATAGGGGTGGGCCCCTAGGGCCCCATGGCAAGTGCCTATTGTGCCCAATGAGAAAGACGGCCCTGGCGTGCACATAATCTGCAGTCCCTGGCCTAGTGGAGCTTACAATCTATATTCCCTACCACGTATACATGCACACACAAACATTCTAGGGTTAATTTTGTTGGGAGACAAAAAAATATACTTTTAGATTATGGGAGGAAACCCACACAAGCATGGGGAGAATATACAGACTCCACAGTTAGAGCCATGGTGGGAATCACCAGTGCTGTGAGGCATGGGTTCGAATCCCACCATGGCTCTAACCCAGTGGTACCTGGTTGGGATCATTTGGTCTACAGCATGATGGTCGACAGTCATTAGGTCGACATGGGAAAAGGTCGACATGAATCTAGGTGAACATGGATAAAAGGTCAACATGGTTCTAGGTCGAAAGGTCATTAGTTCGACAGGTCATTAGTTCGACAATGTCTATGTCGACAGTCAAAAGGTCAACATGGGGATTTTAACTGTTTTTTTTTTACCGGAATGTCAACAGAGTCGACATGGACACAGTTTCAAGTGCACCGCATCCCCTTGCATCGCTCGCTGCGCTCGGCACACTATTTTATTCTCCCACCATGCCCTAGTGGATGGTAGGGCATGAAATACCGCCTGTCGGCACATGTTGGCTCAAAAAACTGTGAAAAACCCCATGTCGACCTTATGACTGTCGACCTAGACATTGTCGAACTAATGACCTGTCGAACTAATGACCGTTCGACCTAGAACCGTCTACTTTTTCCTATGTCGACCTAGACCCATGTCGACCTTTTCCCATGTCGACCTATTGGTGTCGACCATCATGCTGTAGAACAAATGACCGCATCCCGTGGTACCCAACATAGTCCTCGAGAGCTACCAACAGTTCACGTTTTTCAGCTCACCCAGCAGGTACACTTATTACTCACTAACACATTTTAAAAGATCCACAGGTAGAGCTAATTACTTCACGTGTGATTCTGTGAGGAGACCTGGAAAACATGCACCGTTGGTAGCTCTTGAGGACTGGAGTTGGCTACTCCAGCTCTAACTATTACACCGACTGTGCTGCCCAATTATATCACTAACGCTGCATGTTCCTGCAGGTCGCTAGCGAGGTCCATGTCCAACTCTTTTTCGAAACAGCAAAGAGTGAATGCTTACCTATTACGACAAGTTATTTTTCCTCTGTATATTAACAGATCACACAGCTGAAGATTGCCAGCAACCCGTTTGCTAAAGGTTTCCGGGATGTGGAAGGAGATGAATGGTAACGACAGGGTCTCATATAAGGGTTCTGTATCGCTGTATTGTGGCTATATGGACCTCAGTATTATTTTCTTTGCTTTCAAGGTTACTGTCTCGTGTTCCAGATCCTCTCAAAATACACATGAAGGATTCTCCAGAAAGGTGAAATGTCGCATTTATTCATATATTTTATGCACAGAAACGTGTCCTTCAATGACTTGTGACAAATGTCAGGGAGAAAAATGGGGAGAGAAAGAGGGTAACAGGGTGAGACAGGGAGTTAAGGGGTCACAGAGTAAAGGGGGAGAAGCAGAGATTGATAGAGGGTGTCAGGCAGTGGCGTAACTATAGCACCGCAGCCCCCGCAACCGCTATGCATGTGCGGGCGCCGGGGGCTGCAGTGCTATAGTTACAGCCCGCCGCACCAACTCCCGCAAACCCCTCCCCCCCATCCCCAGTCTTTACCTGGGTTTAGTACGCGCTGGTCCCGGCTCCCTTCTTCTGCTATAAGGACCACCACAAAATGTCCGCCCCCATTTAGCAGACAGTTCTCTGAAACTGCTGTATGAGGGCGGACATTTTGTGGTGGTCCTCATAGCAGAAGAAGGGAGCCGGGACCAGCGCGTACTGAACCTAGGTAAGGCTGCGGGTGATGGGGGGGTTTGCGGGGGTTGGTGCGGCGGGCGGAGGGGCGGGTGGGTGGCTGGGCGCCCTCCCTTTAACGGTGGGGGTGTGCCCAAAATGTAGTTATGCCGCTGGGGTCAGGGAGAGAGACAGAGAGGGGGGGCAGAAAGAGAGAGGTTATAAAGGAAGAGAAAAGGGAGAGAGACAATGAAAGAGAGGGAGAGACAGAAATTGAGAGAGAGCGAGAGAGAGAGGAGAATGTCAGGGCGAGAAAGGTGGAGATACCCAAAGTGAGGTAGACAGCACCATGTACATACTGTCAGAGAGGGAAAGTGTGGGGATAGAGGTGGGGAAGAGAGATACTGTAGAGGAGAAAGAGAGCAGGGAGAGCAGAAGAGAGGAAAATAGGAAAGGAAGAGATAGATAAGAGAGAGAGGGATAGAGTGGAGGTGAGGAAGAGGGGGAGTGTGGTAGAGGAGGAGGGGGAGTGGAGGTGAAGAGGTGGTAAACTATCTCCAGAGGGCCAGGTCTCCTCTTCCAGTTCTCGGTTGCCTGGGTCTCCTGCACTCTGTTAGTCAGACCCTGGGGGCATTTGGGGCACACAGGGGGTCATGTGGGGAAAATACTGTTAATAAGTGAGCACAGCCATGGGCACTCATTGAAACAATATACTAACCGCCTTGTTTTTCTTTAGTGAGAGTGGGGGGAGGTGGGTTGGTGAGGGCCCAAAGCATATGTTTACACCTGGGCCTACTAGCCGCTAGTTCCGCCACTGGCCCTGCCACTCTCCCTATTACCATTTCTCCCTACTTATGGATTACCTAAGTTACACCTGCTCTGTTGTACAAATTGCCTTTATCTTCAATTCCTACACTATGTAAAATGTTGATGAATGATATATTGGTTAATGTTGGGTGTAATGAGCGCTATTTGGAGGCAATGTGTGATGGGTTTATAATAAACACATCATAGATTAACATAAGCACGTTCCACTTTCTTCGCTCAAAGCCTGGGCTGGTAGCAGCAGCACCAGGGGGGGTAGACAATGAGCATGGAGTCCGTGATAAGCTACTACCAGCACTGGGGTGTGACAGGCTGTGGACACACAGCATGGGGTCAGGGCCAGGGCCGGTGCAAGCCCCCGCCCGCCCCAGGCAAAGCTCCCCCGCCCGCCCCCAGGCAAAGCCCCCCGCACTGCCCGCCGCCCGCGATGCGGCACGGGGGTGGGGGGTTGCTATAATACTGTGATGCGGCACGGGGGGAGGGTGCGATAACACTGTGATGCGGCACGGGGGGGGGGGGGTTGCAGGCGATACTGCCACGCTGAAATCCCCCAAGCAGGGAGCGGGCAGCATTGATTAACGGGCGGGATGGGGGTCGGGGAGGGGAGAGGGAGGATGACAGTCTTACCTGCTCCCCGCTCCCTGCTTTCTGGTACCTCTCTATGGTACCTTGGCGGGTCAGTACCACCCTCCAGTGGCCGGCGCCCTAGGCAAATGCCTAGTCCTGCCTAGTGGTGGCGCCGGCCCTGGTCAGGGCCGGTGTAAGGCAACTGCCCCCCACCTCTACACTGTCACTATACTGTGTGCCCAGCCCTGGTCTAAGCAATCAGAGTGAAAGCCATGATGGAAGCCAGTCTTGCATCGTCCTATGCTGGTGTCCCCAGACCAGGCTGTAAATATCTTGGGCTGGTCGCGGATTTCCTGTGCGGACCTCCCACTCTTTGCCTCCAGGCTTTGGCTATATCCAGGCATTACAATGTTCTATGAGCAGATGAGATGTTCCAGCTGCCAACATGCCAGGATTCTATGTCTGATTGCCCTACACGATCTCTGCTGACCAGAACCTGCATTGTATTATGTCATGTATCTTCTGCACCTGTACCAATGTATTCTCTCGTTCCATTGCAGGTGGCATAATGTGGACTCACATCCTTCTCTGTGCCCCGAGGCCCACCTTATGCAGCCCATTGCACAATGAGCACAGGCTATGTGGTAACAGTGACTGAGGGCCTGATTCAGGCCTGTTGGCAAGGCTGCAATGTTTGCAGATGGACAAAACCATGCTGGGCTGCAGGTGGGGCAGATGTAACGTGTGCAGTGAGAGTTACATCTGGGTGAGGTGTGTTCAAACTGAAATCGAAATTGCACAGTAAGAATAAAGGGCCTGATTCAGGTTGGCTCAGTAAGCTGCGAACATTGCATCTTACTGAGTGCATTAGACGCAACCCGCCCGAACGCCCGCCCCCATGGAGATGCCTAGCATTTTCCTGGGTGCGTCCACTGGCCGCCAGCATGCACCTCCCCCTCATCCGCCCACAACCCGCCACAATGCTTGGGAACAGCTCTGAGACTATTCAAGTCGCCGAAGCCCTTTGCAAACGGGGGGCTGCACATGTGCATAATAGGGCATACGCAGTCCCCGAAATATCAGGACGGGGCCGAAATCGCTATACTGTGAGTCAACAAGAATCACCCCTAAAGCAGCCAGTATTTACCCTGCGCAGAAACAAAATAACTCCCCCAAATCTAACTCTCTCTGCACTTGTTACATCTGCCCCACCTGCAGTGCACATGGTTTTGTCCATCTGCAATAATTGCAGCCTCGCTAACAGGACTGAATCAGGCACTAAGGCTCACATAGGCCAGCAAGCTGAAGGCTTACATGTGCTTTACATTCTGCTCATTATTCCGCCTACTGTCCCAGCGTGCTACAGGTGATTAGTAATCAAAAGTCTCTTCCCGAAAGTCCTAAATCCCAGGGCACCCGCAATGTAATGCCATCTGCACCTGATTCATTTCTGCTCTTCCTAAATGTTGGGCCTGAATATTGGGGAATTTTCCCAGGAGAGTGAGATGCTGATACCCGGCTGTGCACTACTGTACATCACACAACTCTGCATCAGGATTGGCCACGATGACCCTATGACATCACCGCGCTCCCCACATGTGACCTCTGATGTAAGATATCTATACGTAGGAGGTGTAAATGCTTCTGTCATTATGTCTGTGATACAGGTGGAAGCGTTCTGTATATTTTTTCAAATAAACTCAATATGTGATTTGTTTGTGTATGTGATGTCATTGTCTCCGAGAATAATAAATAATATTCATTGTTATGCAAACGTATTATATGTTCTCCAACATCTATGTTATGTGTTCTCTCCTATGTGGATAATGGGAATATAGAAGCATGTTGTATATAGAACTGATCTTTCCTTGTATTACTGTGAGTAAAATACTCTCTGGGGCAATTTCCCATCACTACAGACTGGTAAATAAAGCCCAGGTTTATAGTTTGGGACAGTAGGCTGACTGGAGGTCATGTGACCTGTGTGCCCGGGTGTAGCGTGGGGATATTCTCCCCAGACCAAGTGCATGACATGGTGCCCAACCCCAATAGTGATATGTGCCAGGGTCAGGAGAAAGTGCCAGTCTGGGGCAGGGGTGGACCACTATAGAATTGGTAGGCTAGGTCACTAAAAATCTGGGACACATTTAGTTGGGATCCCACCTACGCAGTCATCCGAAACCCTATTACATAAGCCCCAAAGTGTAGGAATGATATTGGTGTGAAGGCAGCATACTGTATGAGGCGGTTGTACATAGCAGGTAGAGGCGCTTGGACATTTATTCACAAATAATCCTGAGCAGGTCCCTGATATATACAGCTGTATGTAATAACGTGCGTACAGGTCTGATATACAGGAGTGTTCTATCAATAAACATTGGGAGTCAGAGGAATCTAATTGTTTCAGAACAAGACTGTTATTCCCTTTATTTGCCCCACGTCACCTTATTACTATATCATTTATACCAGGCATGTCCAACCTTGGCCCTCCGGCTGTTTTGAAACTACACATCCCAGCATGCCTTGCCAAAGTTTTAGCATTCCCTAATAGCAAAACTGTGGCAAGGCATGCTGGGACTTGTAGTTTCAAACAGCTGGAGGGCCAAAGTTGGACATGCCTGAGTTATACAATAAGTAAGGTGCTACAGTATGAGATATATAGACTTACTGGATGCAATGGTGGAACTCACTAGGAACAATACAGCCCAACAGAGCCTGCAGTTATACACACATACACCTGGGTATTGGTATAGTAACTAAATAATCTGTTTGGGAAATGCCTGAGCACTTATACAAGGTATACCGCAGTGTATTGCAGCCGCTGCTCTGTGGTACACTTTTGTGCACTGAGGGGTTGTCAAGTGTGTCACGGGGCTAGAGATGTCCGCACCAGTCTACAGGCACCATCACAAGTGCAGCTGTTATTCACTGGTCTCTTCCTGCACCAGTCCTGTCTCTGTATCATGGGCAAATGGGACCGCCCCTTTCTAACGTCAGTGGGTCCAGATCTTTCTGCTGGCCCCTCCCCCTATTGTCATGCGCTAATCATCATTGGTTGGCGGCTGCTGACTCTCTTACATCGATGGGGTCAGTCCCAGGTCAATATCTCGTTGCATAAGGAGCTGCCGGGGGACTGCATAGTCCTGCATGAATAGGATTTAGAGAAGGCGAGGGGCACACAGGGAGCTAGGTGAGGTGCTGCTCAGGTGTCCTGTTATTATACTGCCCCCATTAGACCCCTAGAACATAATGGCAGCTAGGCAGTGAATCGTATGGTATTCACATGAGGGCATTTGTAACTCTACCCCATGGGGCTCCACACACTAAAAACAATTGGCATTAGCATAAGGTCTCTCCCAACATGACCCATTCCAGGAGGAACACAATGCTCTGTTTCTGGGCTTTCCTCTTAATGTATTATTGCCATCACCTGTTTTTGAACAGGTTAACTAATAAGAAAGGTGCTTCACCACAGGTGATGGCAATTATACATTAAGACAGGGGTTCCCAATCTTTTTTGGATCTCAGCACCCTAGAGTATCATAATTTTTCCACGGCACCCCTAGCTCCAAATAAATAAATATATATATATATAGAAATGGGAAAAATAATAGGAGTGCGCCCTAAGAACAGTTTAACACCACAGAACATGTACACAGTTAAAATGTCTGTATTTATTACAGCAATTAGTACATAAAAAAACAGTTTTTACATAAAATTTGATGGGTAGATCCAACAGAATGATCCCAGAACAGAAAACGACAGGGTCGTTTTCTGTTCTGGGATCATTCTGTTGGATCTACCCATCAAATTTTATGTAAAAACTGTTTTTTTATGTACTAATTGCTGTAATAAATACAGACATTTTAACTGTGTACATGTTCTGTGGTGTTAAACTGTTCTTAGGGCGCACTCCTATTATTTTTCCCATTTCTATTTGTATCCATCGTGCCTTTATTAACAGCAAGGCATTATAGAAGTGCTGCCCCTATATTAGCGCAGAAAAAAGGCCACTACCCCCCTGTTTTTGGTTTAAATATATATATATATATATATATATAATATATATATATATATATATACACACACAATTAAGTAGATTGTGTTTATATGTGCTTCTTAGGTTCAGTTATGTGGTAAAGTGCATTATTTGCTTCTGATTGTACACATATTTTATGATTGGCCGCCACCAGCCTTGGTTTTGTCCATAAATAATTGATCATAAATAATTTGCCCCTCCTGGAGAGGGTCATGTTGGGAGGTATGCTCTCCTTTGTTCTGCAAGCAGATGAGCCTGGTACAGACTTTACTGTGTTCATCTGGGGGGCAATGTGTTTCTTTTTGTTCTATGGGGTCCAATGAGTTTGATTTTTTTCCTGTGGGGGACAATGTATTTTTCCCTATGGGTGGTCAGATGGTGGGCCTTGTCTGGGCCTTAAAATCTTGGTTGGTTTGCTGCAAGTTGAAAAAGTATACATATCACAGATATAGAGTGACACAGTCCATAGTGGGGATCACGTTCCTGGAGCTATGTGTGTACAGAGGATACTATATAACAACAATGTCATCCAATTATTCTGCTTCTTAATAAAGCATAGTTATCTAAAAATATTGAAGTATATTACAGCATATGTAAAATGGGTACAACGAAAAGCAGAGTCCTATAATCAACTTAATACATGTGTGTGGCGATCACAGATATTGCAGCATATACAGACGTACAAATGCACCTTTACAGTTTTTGAACTCTGTCCCAGAAGCAACATAATATCAGGGTTGCCGACCCTCCCGGAATTACCGGGAGGATCCCGAAAATCGGGTCCACCTCCCGGCCCCCCGGAAAGGTTAGCAACCCTCCCGGATTCCGGGGGACCCCCACGCCACCCCCCCGATTGCGGCGTCTTCCCCATACCTTTTGGATTGAAAGCGTCAATCCGCGGGTCTCCGAGGAGGGGGCGGAGCTAAAATCGCATCATTTTAGCCCCGCCCCCTCCACAGAGATCCGTGAATTGGGGTTTTTAACATCCTGGGGCGGGGCTTAATGATGTAAAGCTCAAGCCCCGCCCCCGACCTGCAGCTGGAAGTCTCCTCTCCGGGCTTCTCCCAGATAGGAGACAGAAAAAGTCGGCAACCCTGCATAATATGTGTTAAAGAAACACAATTCCTAGAAAAAAAACAACCTCCTTATAGAGCACAGAATCCTTTATACTGAACAGAGCCAAGCACAGTCCAATTCAGTCCACAGTACACATTCAAACTACAACAATTGTAATAAAAAAGCAATGTGTGTCAGGGAAACACAGTTCTTAAAAAGACACAACCTTCCTTATAAAACAAGTAATTTCTCACTCCAAACGGAGCCAAGCACAGTTCATATTAGAATCTTTCATTGACAAAAATCCTAATTGCTAGAAAGTTACAAAAAAAGTATGGAAGCTCCTTGTGTGTGCTGGTCATAACAATGCAAACAAGACGAATTTTCAGCAAAAAAGACACCCAACGTTAGCAGAACTGTCCAGGCCTGCATGGCCTATTGAGTCAAGATGTATGAGGAAACATCTGTATCCAAGCAGAGGCAGAGATCACAGTGTTAGCGGCTGTGCGAGTGCTGTCTGCGGGTGGGTCGGTTGTGCAATAGTGTTCAGCATATGTGTAAGGGGCATTATGTGTGTCATGTATAAATGCATTAATAATGTGTGACATATTAATGCATGTGTTTCACATAATGAAAAACATACAGTATGTTGCACATTATTAATGCCTTTATACACATGACAAAGGCATTAATAATGTGCAACTTATGTGTTTCATTATGTGTAAGGGGCAGTATGTGTGTCATTATGTGTATGAAGGGCATTAATAAAGGTTGGCATAATGTGTAAGGGGCATTATGGTTATAAGGACATTAATAATGTGTGTCATGTGTAAGGGGCGTTACTGTATGATATTATCAGGGGTGCAGAGAGAAAGGGGTAGGGGGTACAAATTACCCAGGCCAAAGTCTGATGGAAGGGCCCAGTGGGGGCCCCGGCCCCCTCCCCTTAAGTGACAGCAGCAGCTGCAGCTCTTCTCCTCTGCCCAGCACACACTGCTTTGTGCTGGGCTGCAGTGTGGCCATGGAGGTGCTTAAAATACAATATTTTCAAAGGATTTTTTTCTAAGGGTATAATGTGAATAATGTGAGGAGTAATGTACATAAGGAAAAGTGGTACTACTGTGTGATGTAACGTGAATAAGGGACACCATTGCATGATATAATGTGAATAAAGTTGCACTACTGTGTGGCATAATTTGAATTGGGGGTACTATTGTGTGGCCATGCCCCTTCCTGGCACCCCTGTTTGGGCTGAGTACCGAATGTGTGCACTGTTTCTATTTAAAATATTGCGGGTAGGAGCACCAAAATGATGACTGCTGTGATGAGGGTTGATGGTGCTAGGAAAGGGGAGCAGGGTCAGAGGCGGAACTAGTGGCGGTGCAAGGAGGCTCTGGATGGCAGGACCCATACTAATCACATGCAGAGCCATACCATCGGGCATAATGCACTTATGCAATCCAACTGGAATGGGAGATTTGGAAGAGGATCAAAGCCGGAAACCTTTTAAGCTATATTCCAAAAGCTGGAAATCATAATAAATCCACATATTTCAATACACTTTATACTATTTCTGTGTTTTCAATGCATTTTACATGATTTTCACCTTTTTTTTTTTATGCATTTACTATGAATCCTGGCTTTTCAATGCACTTTACAATGATTTCTGGCATATTCAATTGGGGATGGCCATTGAAGAGTGAACATGGATGATTCACAATCATCAATGGTTTATGATCAATGTGGAATGAATTTGTCATCAATGGGAGAGAACCAATTGTTTTCCCTCCATCGATGTAAAGAATATATGATTTATTTTTCTTTTCTCAAGGTTCTGGGACAATGAGCATAGCTCCGCCCCTGACTCCCAGGAAGCCCTACCCCTGACACCATGAAGCCTTGCCCTCAGACTGTGATTAGCCAACAGGCCATTCACTGAAAAACAGGGATGACCATCGATAGGTGAAACCATCGATGGACTCACATTAGATATTGGTGACCATCGATGGCCTCTCGCAATTTTCTCATCAGTGGCAACCTTCGATAGTGAAGATGGCCGTCCCTACAATGTTTCTGGCATTTTTTTTAAATACATTTACTATGATTTCCGGTACTTATGTAGTATCTGGGCGTCCGATTTTGTGATTGTATGCCTTACCTTAAGGCATACAATCAGATGCAATGCGATTCGATGCAATTTTGCATAGGATTCAATGTTAAGAAGGTCCTGTTCATTTCCCCACTATCCAAGTGGGCATAGAGTTGATTTTATATAGCGTGGCGAGCGCAGCGAGCCACCGAGCCCGAAGCGTGGCGAGCGAAGCGAGCCCCGCGACGGGACGCATATTTCTTTAAAAGTATTCTGTGTCCGCTCGCCACGCTTCGGGCTCGGTGGCTCGCTACACTCGCCACAGGTTTATATCCAACTCCATGTCCACTTGGATAGTGGGGAAAGGAAAAGGACCCCTTTTTCCCATTGAATTCTATGTTAAAATGGACTCAGACCATTTTAACATTGAATCCTATGGAAAAATCTTGACCATCGCATCGCATACGATTTGGTCGCATGCGATGCGATGCGATCCAATCCGATTTCTAAATCGGACGCCCAGATACTACATAAGTACCTGATTTCCTTCTAATTCATTATAATTACAATGCTTTCCGGCTTTTCAATACACTTCCCAAGATCTCTGGTTTATCCAACATATTTACAATCGTTTCCGTCTTTTTTAATTCATTTTACAAGGTTTGCAGCTTTTCCAAGGTTTGTATTTAATGTGTAGTTTTCCCCACCTATACAGAAGCAGGGATGGCCATCGACCATCAATGATTCGAAATGGTTTATGGACGATGTTGAATACTTTTGCCATCGGTGGGGGGGAGAATCAGATGGTTTCCCTCCATCAATGGCACAGCAAAACCAATGTTTTGCATTTGTTTTTTTTTAATATGCCGGGACACTTAGCATAGCTCCGCCCCTTACACCTGTGAAGCCCCGCACCCACATTCTGAGTGGCCCATGGGCCAGTCAGTCAAAGAAAATATATAACCATTGATAGGTAAAACTATCGATGGTCATCCATCACATAGTTTATTACTATCGATGGCTGGTTGCAGTATCGCCATCAATGGTTGGCGACTGCACTGAAGGCCATCCCTATACAGAAGTACATCTTTCTGCCTGGCCCCTCCCCCTAGTCTTGCACAGTGCTGTAATTTTTGGGGGGCGTGGCCTATACTCGCGCACAGCGTTTATTCCCCGCTGCTTACTAGCCGACAGGGGGGACTCCCAACAGCCCCCCCACACCGCGGGACACTGCCGCCCGCGGGTGGGACATCGGGACAGCCCCTGACAATCGGGACTGTCCCGATAAAATCGGGACTGTTGGGAGGTATGTGATCTGCATGCGGTATAAATCTATTCAGGCACTAAGGATGCGCGAGACCTCGCACTGCCATCGCCGGGGGCCCTAAACACAGCGATTTGTGCTTATTTCTAAAGGGATCTAGTCTAATTGTATATAAAATAGGCAAAACTCGCTAAGTATGTAGGCCCCATAAGAGGGAAGCATTTTGTCCTGCCTGGGTGGGTGATATACAGGCACAAACATACACAGCCAGTGGCGTAACTACTGTAAGGCAGCCCCAGCTGCTGCTTGGGTCTAAGCCACAGTGGAGTCTATGTGGGTGCCAGCACTCGCTGGACGCACTGACACGCTGCTGCCTGCCACTGCCCGCTGGCTGAGCACCGGAGGCGAGTCAGCCGCAGCGCAGGTGCGGCCATGGCATAGACGACAAATCCCCCCCCACTGATTTAATTGACTACTATACACAGAGCCGGCTATTGGCTATTGTGTACAGGATGGGCGGGCGGATGGGCGTGCTGGGGCGGCCTGGGATGCATCGGAGCCAAGGGAATCAGCAGTACTGTATCTCACACGCTGGGGAGACACGCTGGAGATGAGTTCGGGGGGGGGGGGCACCTTAAACTTTTTGGCAGGGGGGAGCAAAATTTATAGCATACATTCCAATGCTTCTCACTTCTCAACATTGGAGACCAGTGATCCATTATATGTGGGCAGCGTGCCAGCTCTGGCCTTATTTGCAAACCCCTGACTGGTGTCCCCACCACATAAGCACCATGCCCTGCTCACCCCGCCCTTGTGGTGCCTGTATGTATGTAAGGGTGTGTGTTCTCTCTATCAAATACACACACAGAACATGAGGGTAGATGTATGAAGCAGTGATACAGGAGAAGTGAGCCAGGGAAGAAGTAGCCCATGGCAACCAATCAGCTGCTCTGTATCATTTTATATTATGCAAATTATAGATGTTATTTCATGTTATTTCAGTGCTGATTGGACCATTTCTCCTCTGGCTCACTTCTCCCTTATCACTACTTCACACATCTACCCCATTGTTATTACCAGCATGACCCATGACAAACACCCCTGCCCTTTCTGTTTGCTAAATAATGTGAAAGTGGTGTGTAGAACAAGGTAGCGAAATTAATTAAGGAGGTGCCGTATACTGAAGCATAAAAGGAGGTACACCACCTCCTATACAAAATTCATGAATTTATCACGTTTGGATCTTTTTAAGAGGGTTGCGCCGAACTGAACATTATCTGTTGCATACTTGTATGCTAAATAAGTAGCAACCAATGCACACTGCAGTGCAGGTATGACCCCACCAATAACAAGTCATGCAGGGAAAAACAGCAACTCCTTCCTTATCATCCCTCCCTTCCCCACAGGCGCCCTTAGAGGAGATGCTGCAGCACAGTTCATAGATCAATTAGGCGAGTCCCACCAACTGCCATTCCAACCACTGCTGCACATCTCTGACCAGCACTCACTGGCAGTTGGTGTTGTTCCACAAGTTCAATGTTGGACTATGCTGCAGCAGCTGCAGATGAGTCATCTCCGGCAGCTAGTGGGCGGGACCACAGAGCGCTGCTCATTTCTGATTGGTCAACAGTCAGCTCATATGCTGATTGGCTGTTATTTCCAGAGTTAGCTGTGATTGGTGGAGCTCTAACCTCTCTACCTTGGTGATGTCATAATGGCATTGGAATTTTGAGGAATCTTTTGAGTAGTGAGAGTGGAGGATTGGAGATAGATTGGTCGGATTTGCTGTTGTGGATTTGCGATTGCGTATTTGATTCCTGTACTGATTCGGTTGCAGAGTTTGCTGTCATCTGCTTCTTAGCAGGGGAGGTGTCTCCTTGTGTCATTACTAGGAGCAGAGGAGCCTAATAGGAGGAAGAATGGGGAGTAAGAGGTAGGTGACATATCTACAGCACCCTGTCAGAGATGCCCCCATTAGTCCCAACCAATTCCTCTAAGCCCAGCCTCTCGCTGACATCTTTATGGGGGCATGGTCAGCACTCTGGCCATACCCCTGTCCCTCTGCCTAAGTGAATAAATGCTGTTTACATGCGCACATCATCTATTCACTAATACTCTGCTAAGCAGAACAGCAAGTGACAGGTGGTCTCCCAACTGCCATGCTCCCAACTGCCATCCCCCAACACAGTATACTTCTGCCCAGAGGCGGGATGCGGGACAGTCACAAAAAATCATGTCTGTTCCATGCATATCGCCTCAGTTGGGAGGTACCGTATGGGCTGCTGTGTACAGATCGGAATCAGACCCAAAGTTCCCAATGGGCTACAGTTATAAAACTGAGACCTGGCCGGACATCTGTGATCTGCGACATATATATAACAGAAAGCAGTTATAGATATAGGACTGACTATAAGTGACTTTATTTATTCTTCTGCATGAGTATAACATGGTTTCTGCTGATCTCTGTGTTACAGAAAGAGGCATCAGAGCTGCAACATACATATAACAGAAAACACAGTTATAGACATAGGACCAGTGGTGGCTCGTACCTTCTTGGAAGAGGGGGGATGCCACATGCGCAATTCCCTGGTTTTAGAGGCTTGCGCTTGGCAGCCCGTAGAGAGGCGACCAGGAGGGAGGGAACATCTCCCAATGGGACTGGCTTGGTGACTGGCAGGTCGGGCTTCCAATAGGAAGTCACTGCCAGTCACAGTGAAGCCAGTGCAGTCTCAGACTGGATCTGGCTTCACTACAGTGGCGGGTTTTACATGGGGGGCGGGGCGGGGGGGGGGGCTGCAGCCCTTTAATAGGACCGACTATAAGTGACTTTGTTTAGTCTTCTGCATGAGTATAACATGGTTTCTGTTGATCTCTGTGTTACAGAAAGAGGCATCAGAGCTGCCTTGATGAGAGTTCTGCTCCCATAATAAAGAAGCCATCACTCTCTGAGAATGAGGAGAATGAGGAGCTGAATGCTTTCTATAAGCTGATTGGTAGGTGACTCTGTCAGGTATATAGTGTGTTATATAGAGAATAATCCCCCACTATAGCTGTATACACCCTGGCTGGTGTCTGGGGTGGATTTATAGGAGGGAGCGCTGGGCACGCACCGGAAATGATGGAAACGGGGTCATGGTGCTAGGCCACACCCCCTACCACAGACCACACCCAACTTCCATGTAGCTCCGCCCCTGTAGTGCCAGCCCTTTGGGAGGTATGGTTCACCATATCTAAGCCAAATTATCCTTGTGGTCTTGCTGTGGGCGAGGGGCCTCACTCCTCCACCACAGCGCTCAGCACCAGTTACTATTCCCAATTGTAGTCCACGTGGATCAATGTCATTTTGTACTTTTGCACCTGTCGACTTGTAGCACTGTCGAGCTTTAATCTGTCAACCTAATGCATGTCGGCCATATGGTGTTGACCTATTGACAGTTGATCCATCATCCAGATACCGCTGGTGTCGGTGCTGATACGGGTATAAGGGGTTTGTAGGTTGGTTTCTGTAAATACTTCCATAGCGCAATAGAGTATAGGGCATAAAAACAACTAGCAAGGGGCGCTGAAGTGAATAGAAACTCAATATATTTAAGTAAAATTTAGATAAAATTTATTGGTACACAAATACAGTTGATTCTGTGCAATTGCACACTAGTGTAAATAATGTAGATCTATTAGCACAACCTGTGAGAGTGACACAGTCCATAGTGGGGATCACGTTCCTGGAGCTATGTGTGTACGGAGGATACTATATAACAACAATGTCATCCAATTATTCTGCTTCTTAATAAAGCATAGTTATCTCAAAACATTGAAGTAAATTACAGCATATGTAAAATGGGTACAACGAAAAGCAGAGTCCTATAATCAACTTAATACATGTGTGTGGCGATCACAGATATTGCAGCATATACAGACGTCCAAATGCACCTTTACAGTTTTTGAACTCTGTCCCAGAAGCAACATAATATGCGTTAAAGAAACACAATTCCTAGAAAAAAAACAACCTCCTTATAGAGCACAGAATCCTTTATACTGAACAGAGCCAAGCACAGTCCAATTCAGTCCACAGTACACGTCCAAACTACAACAATTGTAATAAAAAAGCAATGTGTGTCAGGGAAACACAGTTCTTAAAAAGACACAACCTTCCTTATAAAACAAGTAATTTCTCACTCCAAACGAAGCCAAGCACAGTTCATATTAGAATATTTCATTGACAAAAATCCTAATTGCTAGAAAGTTACAAAAAAAGTATGGAAGCTCCTTGTGTGTGCTGGTCATAACAATGCAAACAAGACGAATTTTCAGCAAAAAAGACACCCAACGTTAGCAGAACTGTCCAGGCCTGCATGGCCTATTGAGTCAAGATGTATGAGGAGGCAGAGATCACAGTGCAAGTGCTGTCAGCGGGTGGGTTGGTTGTGCAATAGTGTTCAGCATATGTGTAAGGGGCATTATGTGTGTCATGTATAAATGCATTAATAATGTGCGACATATTAATGCATTAATGCATGTGTTTCACATAATGAAACACATACAGTATGTTGTACATTATTAATGCCTTTATACACATGACAAAGGCATTAATAATGTGCAACATATGTGTTTCATTATGTGTAAGGGGCAGTATGTGTGTCATTATGTGTATGAAGGGCATTAATAAAGGTTGGCATAATGTGTAAGGGGCATTATGGTTATAAGGACATTAATAATGTGTGTCATGTGTAAGGGGCGTTACTGTATGATATCATACTTGCCTACTTTTGGAAACTGGTTTCAGGGAGATTCCATAGCTCACAACTTGAGCATGGTAAAAATGAGGTTCATCTTACGCGGCCGACCCGGGATGGGGGTGGAGCTACAAAGAAGGTGGGTGTGGTCTCCAGTAAAGTGGGCATGGCCCAGTGCAGCGACACCCACTTTCATCATATTTCCCTGGTGTCTGACCACTAGCAGGCTTTGCTGGCCTGGGTGGCTCTTGTGCTGACCACGGCCAGCGTTGCTTGGCAGGCCTCTTAGGCATGCTCTGCTGTGGTGTATTGGGAGGGCTATAGGGGGCATAGGAGGGGACTGGCGGCTAAAACAGGAGTCTTCTGCAAAATACGGGAGTGTCAGCAAGCCTACTTCCAAACCACACACACACATAGGGGTCACAACCAGCACACACACATACAGGGGTCACTACCAGCCTACACACACACATAGGGGTCACAACCAGCCCACACACACACACACACACACACACACACACACACACATACACACACACACACACACACACACACACACGGGTCACTGCCAAACTACACACACACAAAGGGGTCACAACCAGCACACACACATACAGGGGTCACTACCAGCCTACACACACACACATAGGGGTCACAACCAGCCCACACACACACACAGGGGTCACTACCAGTCTAACACACAAACATACACACAGGACAGTGTTCTGCTATACACAAACATACAATGCCAGTGTTCTCACACACATCGACACACACACACACACACACACACACACACACACAAAGGGGACAGTGCCAGCTCTAATACATACACCCAGGGGTCACCTATAAACACACATTGGAGTCAGTGCTAAGCTACATAAACACACACACAAACACACCACATTACAGACCTGCTTGCACCTAGTACAAGCTGCAGCCACTATGGATGTAGCTGCAATGCCGAGGCAGAAATACATAACACTAACCTGCTCCTCCCCCAGCCTCTCCTCCAAGCTGCATGCTTCCTGTATTAGCCCTGTCACTCCCCCTCCTCTGTGTCTTCAGCCTGCAGCAGCTAGCCTTCCTTCCACCGTGCGGGGCTGAGGTGCAAACTCCGCTGCTGCTGCTACTGCTTCCACTGCTGCTGGTAGCCTGGTACAGTGTCCCTGAAGGCTTTGCTGGGTGGCGCGGCAGCTCTGACACATCACTATGCTAGTATAATGCCATGCTAGTGCGAAGCTCCGCCCCCATCACGCCAGACAAGCGCATGTGCAGTCTGGATGTTCAGACTGGGTTTTGACATTCCGGGGGATTGGGAGGGCTTTGCGGGGCTCCGGGGGACTGGGGGCCAAAGCGGGAGGCTCCTGCAAAATGCGGGAGTATCGGCAAGCATGATGATATTATCAGGGGTGCAGAGAGAAAGGGGTAGGGGGTACAAATTACCCAGGCCAAAGTCTGATGGAAGGGCCCAGTGGGGGCCCCGGCCCCCTCCCCTTAAGTGACAGCAGCAGCTGCAGCTCTTCTCCTCTGCCCAACACACACTGCTTTGTGCTGGGTTGCAGTGTGGCCATGGAGGTGCTTAAAATACAATATTTTCAAAGGATTTTTATTTCTAAGGGTATAATGTGAATAATGTGAGGAGTAATGTACATAAGGTAAAGTGGTACTACTGTGTGATGTAACGTGAATAAGGGACACCATTGCATGATATAATGTGAATAAAGTTGCACTACTGTGTGGCATAATTTGAATTGGGGGTACTATTGTGTGGCCATGCCCCTTCCTGGCACCCTTGTTTGGGCTGAGTACCGAATGTGTGCACTGTTTCTATTTAAAATATTGCGGGTAGGAGCACCAAAATGATGACTGGTAGGAAAGGGGAGCACCAGCCAAAATCTTGCATAGGGCATAATTTAGGCTAGGGCCGTCTCTGGATGGCAGGACCCATACT
The DNA here is from genome assembly GCF_055691185.1 of Crinia signifera. Classification (NCBI taxonomy): domain Eukaryota; kingdom Metazoa; phylum Chordata; class Amphibia; order Anura; family Myobatrachidae; genus Crinia; species Crinia signifera. The sequence goes on from NC_139222.1 coordinate 42,153,143, forward strand.
AATCACATGCAGAGCCATACCATCGGGCATAATGCACTTATGCAATCCAACTGGAATGGGAGATTTGGAAGAGGATCAAAGCCGGAAACCTTTTAAACTATATTCCAAAACCTGGAAATCCTAATATAATCCACATATTTCAATACACTTTATACTATTTCTGTGTTTTCAATGCATTTTACATGATTTTCACCTTTTTTTTTTAATGCATTTACTATGAATCCTGGCTTTTCAATGCACTTTACAATGAGTTCTGGCATATTCAATTGGGGATGGCCATGGATGATTCACAATCATCGATGGTTTATGATCAATGTGGAATGATTTTGTCATCAATGGGAGAGAATCAATTGTTTTCCCTCCATCGATGTAAAGAATATATGATTTCTTTTTATTTTCTCAAGGTTCTGGGACACTGAGCATAGCTCCGCCCCTGACTTCCATGAAGCCCCACCCCTGACACCATGAAGCCTTGCCCTCAGACTGTGATTAGCCAACAGGCCATTCACTTAAAAACAGGGATGACCATCGATAGGTGAAACCATTGATGGACTCCCATTACATATTTGGTGACCATTGATGGCCACTCGCAATTTTCTCATCAGTGGCAACCTTCGATAGTGAAGATGGCCGTCCCTACAATGTTTCTGGCTTTTTTTTTTAATACATTTACTATGATTTTAGTCTAATTCCATATATTTACAATGCTTTCAGACTTTTTCAATACACTTCCCAAGATCTCTGGTTTATCCAACATATTGAAATGGTTTATGGACGATGTTGAATACTTTTGCCATTGGTGGGGTGGGGGGGGGGGGGGGAGAACCAGATGGTTTCCCTCCATCAATGGCACTGCAAAACCGATGTTTTGCATTTGTTTTTTTTTTTCAATGTGCCGGGACACTTAGCATAGCTCCACCCCTGACACCTGTGAAGCCCCGCACCTACATTCTGAGTGGCCCATGGGCCAGTCAGTCACAGAAAATGGATAACCATTGATAGGTAAAACTATCGATGGTCATCCATCACATAGTTTATTACTATCGATGGCTGGTTGCAGTATCGCCATCGATGGTTGGCGACTGCACTGAAGGCCATCCTTATACAGAAGTACATCTTTCTGCCTGGCCCCTCCCCCTAGTCTTGCACAGTGCTGTGAAATGCATCCATTCTCCTCCTGGCTCGCTGCCAAGCACTCAGAACAACCTGAGCTCACATTACAGCCTGAAAAAGATGCCCGGTCTGTGCTGTATACGGGATATATTTACAGCTGGTAAATAATAAATCCATCACATATAATAATGGGTCTGATTTTATCACTCCTACATATGACCCGTTCTAGGAGGGACAAATGCTCTGTTCCTAGATGTCTCATATTCTGATTGCTGTCACTTGTGTTGAACTACTGTAGTTACTTATTAAGAAAAGAGATGGCAATCACAATGTAATTGGTCCTACACACTGGGCGATGGGAGCTTTGTGCTGAGCGATCTGCATGCGGTATAAATCTATTCAGGCGCTAAGGATGCGCAAGACCTCGCATTGCCATCACCGGGGGCCCTAAACACAGCGATTTGTGCTTATTTCTAAAGGGATCTAGTCTAATTGTATATAAAATAGGCAAAACTGGCTATGTATGTAGGCCCATAAGGAGGGAAGCATTTTGTCCTGCCTGGGTGGGTGATATACAGGCACAAACATAGGTACTTGTGTATTTTGGCGGCGCCCCCGATCTTCATCGCGCAATGTTTTAATCGCATCACATGCCATGCACCCGATGGCATGCGATGCGACGCGATTTTTTCCCCCTCTGCGATGAAAGATTGTATAAGCACCCTAAAGGGTGCTTTTAAGCACCCTAATGGGTGCTTACAATGTTAAATGCACCCCCACGCCACACCCCTACTATAAACGTGAACTTGAAGCGTGGCGAGCACAGCGAGCCTGCGAGGGGCGGCGTTACGCGTCCTCCGACCTTTTCATACCCCCACTATCCACGTCGGCGCGGAGTTTAGAATAGCAAGTGTGGCGAGCGCAGCGAGCCACCGAGCCCGAAGCAAGGCGATCACAGCGAGCCCCGCGAGGGGACGCGGATACCTTCACAGGTATCGGAGTCCTCTCGCAGGCTTCACAGGTATCCGTGTCCGATCGCGGGGCTCGCTGCGCTCGCCACGCTTCAGGCTCGGTGGCTCGCTGCGCTCGCCACACTTTCTATTCTCAACTCCACGCCGACGTGGATAGTGGGGGTATGAAAAGGTCGGAGGATGTGTACCGCCACCCCTAACGGGTTCGCTGCGCTCGCCACGCTTCGGGTTCACGTTTATAGTGGGGGGGTGGCGTGGGGGTGCATTTAACATTGTAAGCACCCATTAGGGTGCTTATACAATGTTTAATCGCATTGTATGGCATTGTATGGCATTGTATGCCATATACAATGTCATACAATTTTAAAATTGTATGGCATTGTACAGTATCGCGCGATATCGCGTCGCATCGCATACCATCGCATGCCTTATGGTATGCGATGCGATGGGCGCCGCCAAAATACACAAGTACCCAAACATACACAGCCAGTGGCGTAACTACTGTAAGGCAGCCCCAGCTGCTGCTTGGGTCTAAGCCACAGTGGAATCTATGTGGGTGCCAGCACTCGCTGGATGCACTGACATGCTGCTGCCTGCCACTGCCCGCTGGCTGAGCACCGGAGGCGAGTCAGCCGCAGCGCAGGTGCGGCCATGGCAGAGACGACAAATCCCCCCCCACTGATTCAATTGACTACTGTACACAGAGCCGGCTATTGGCTATTGTGTACAGGATGGGCGGGCGGATGGGCGTGCTGGGGCGGCCTGGGATGCATCGGAGCCAAGGGATCAGCAGTATCTCACACGCTGGGGAGACACGCTGGAGAGGAGTTCGGGGGGGGGGGGGGGGGGCACCACAAACTTTTTGGCAGGGGGGAGCAAAATTTATAGTTACGCCACTGTACACAGCTCTTCCTAGCATACATTACAATGCTTCTCACTTCTCAACATTGGAGACCAGTGATCCAGGGATCCATTATATGTGGGCAGCGTGCCAGCTCTGGACTTATTTGCAAACCCCTGACTGGTGTCCCCACCACATAAGCACCATGCCCTGCTCACCCCGCCCTTGTGGTGCCTGTATGTATGTGTGGGTGTGTGTTCTCTCTATCAAATACACACACAGAACATGAGGGTAGATGTATGAAGCAGTGATACAGGAGAAGTGAGTTATGCTTGCTGAATAACGTGAAAGTGGTGAGTGGAACGGGTGTGGTATGGGACTCCGACAGTCTGGATCCCGACAGTCATTATCCCGACGTCGGGATCCCGACTGCCCGGAGTCAGACAGCATGGCGAGCGCAAAGAAGCCCCTTGTGGGCACGGTGGCTCGCTACGCGAGCCACCTATTCTATTCTCCCTCTATGGGGGTCGTGGACCCCCACGAGGGAAAATAGCGGGTGTCCGTCGGGAACCCGGCTGTCGGCATTTTGACAGTTGGGATCCCGACGTCGGCTAAATGACTGTCGGGATCCCGACTGTCGGGAACCCGTCCGGCACCCGTGTGGAACAAGGTAGCGCAATGAATTAAGGAGGTGCCGTATACTGAAGCATAAAAGGAGGTACACCACCTCCTAAACAAAATTCATGAATTTATCAAGTTTGGATCTTTTTAAGAGGGTTGCGCCGAACTGAACATTATCTGTTGCATACTTGTATGATAAATAAGCAGCAGCCAATGCACACTGCAGTGCAGGTATGACCCCACCAATAACAAGTCATGTAGGGAAAAACAGCAACTCCTGATAAATCCCCCCCTCCCTTCCCCACGGGCGCCGATAGAGGAGAGGCTGCAGCACAGTTCATAGATCAATTAGGCGAGTCCCACCAACTGCCATTCCAACCACTGCTGCACATCTCTGACCAGCACTCACTGGCAGTTGGTGTTGGTCCACAAGTTCAATGTTGGACTATGCTGCAGCCTCTCCTCTGGAGCCGCCACTGCGTGTGACCCTGTACAATGCCGCCATCAGTTTGAAATTGAAGATGAGTCATCTCCTGCAGCTAGTGGGCGGGACCACAGAGCGCTGCTCATTTCTGATTGGTCAACAGTCAGCTCATAGGCTGATTGGCTGTTATTTCCAGAGTTAGCTGTGATTGGTGGAGCTCTAACCTCTCTACCTTGGTGATGTCATAATGGCATTGGAATTTTGAGGAATCTTTAGAGTAGTGAGAGTGGAGGATTGGAGATAGATTGGTCGGATTTGCTGTTGTGGATTTGCGATTGCGTATTTGATTCCTGTACTGATTCGGGTGCAGCGTTTGCTATCATCTGCTTCTTAGCAGGGGACGTGTCTCCTTGTCACATTACTAGGAGCCTAATAGGAGGAAGAATGGGGAGTAAGAGGTAGGTGACATTTCTACAGCGCCCTGTCAGAGATGCCCCCATTAGTCCCAACCAATTCCACTAAGCCCAGCCTCTTGCTGACATCTTTATGGGGGCATGGTCAGCACTCTGGCCATACCTCCTGTCCCTCTGCCTAAGTGAAGAAATGCTGTTTACATGCGCACATCATCTATTCACTAATACTCTGCTAAGCAGAACAGCAAGTGACAGGTGGTCTCCCAACTGCCATGCTCCCAACTGCCATCCCCCAACACAGTATACTTCTGCCCAGAGGCGGGATGCGGGACAGTCACAAATAATCATGTCTGTTCCAGGAATATCGCCTCAGTTGGGAGGTACAGTATGGGCTGTTGTGTACAGATCGGAATCAGACCCAAAGTTCCCAATGGGCTACAGTTATAAAACTGAGACCTGGCCGGACATCTGTGATCTGCGACATATATATAACAGAAAGCAGTTATAGATATAGGACTGACTATAAGGGACTTTATTTAGTCTTCTGCATGAGTATAACATGGTTTCTGCTGATCTCTGTGTTACAGAAAGAGGCATCAGAGCTGCAACATACATATAACAGAAAACACAGTTACAGATATAGGACCAGTGGTGGCTCGTATCTTCTTGGAAGAGGGGGGATGCCACATGCGCAATTCCCTGGTTTAAGAGGCTTGGCAGCCCGTAGAGAGGCGACCAGGAGGGAAGGAACACCTCCCAATGGGACTGGCTTGGTGACTGGCAGGTCGGGCTTCCAATAGGAAGTCACTGCCAGTCACAGTGAAGCCAGTGCAGTCTCAGACTGGATCTGGCTTCACTACAGTGGCGGGTTTTACATGGGGGGGGGGGGGGGGGGGCTGCAGCCCTTTAATAGGACCGACTATAAGTGACTTTATTTAGTCTTCTGCATGAGTATAACATGGTTTCTGCTGATCTCTGTGTTACAGAAAGAGGCATCAGAGCTGCCGTGATGAGAGTTCTGCTCCCATAATAGAGAAGCCATCACTCTCTGAGAATGAGGAGAATGAGGAGCTGAATGCTTTCTATAAGCTGATTGGTAGGTGACTCTGTCAGGTATATAGTGTGTTATATAGAGAATAATCCCCCACTATAGCTGTATACATCCTGGCTGGTGTCTGGGGTGGATTTATAGGAGGGAGCGCTGGGCACGCACCGAAAACGATGGAAATTGGGTCATGGTGCTAGGCCACACCCCCTACCACAGTCCACACCCGACTTCCATGTAGCTCCGCCCCTGTAATGCCAGCCCTTTGGGAGGTATGGTTCACCATATCTAAGCCAAATTATCCTTGTGGTCTTGCTGTGGGCGAGGGGCCTCACTCCTCCACCACAGCGCTCAGCACAGTTACTATTCCCAATTGTAGTCCACGTGGATCAATGTCATGTTGTACTTTTGCACCTGTCGACTTGTAACACTGTCGAGCTTTAATCTGTCAACCTAATGCATGTCGGCCATATGGTGTTGACCTATTGACAGTTGATCCATCATCCAGATACCGGTGGTGTCGGTGCTGATACGGCTATAAGGGGTTTGTAGGATGGTTTCTGTAAATACTTCCATAGCGCAATAGAGTATAGGGCGTAAAAACAACTAGCAAGGGGCGCTGAAGTGAATAGAAACTCAATATATTTAAGTAAAATTTAGATAAAATTTACTGGTACACAAATACAGTTGATTCTGTGCAATTGCACACTAGTGTAAATAATTTAGATCTATTAGCACAACCTACACATATACATTTACTAGATAATGAAAAATCATAAAATATAATGAAAATAACAATCAAAATAAAAATGGAAATAAAATAAACATGAAAAAATGAAAAATAATAAATGGAGACATATAAAATAAAGGAAGGGAGGGAAAACAATGGACAGACAAATAGGCAGCACTGATTTAGCAGCCTATATTAGGCACAATATCTTTTCCATGAATGTGGTAAAATAACCCACGTCCGGGTATAAGAATAAATCCTTAAGCTCGTGAGGCTCAATTAGGGATATCCATAAGTTAAAAGGATTCAAGTGCTACTAGAATATTGAGCATATCCAATTTTAAATGATCAGGGCCAGGCACCCGGTAACTTGTATGACACAGTATAGCAGCAGTGTGTTTTTATATATTACCGGTCCTTTGTGGGGGCTGAGCAGCGTTGGTTCGGTGAAATGTCCTCGCTTGAACCTGAGGCACGGAGACCCAATGTGAATGATACGGCTACAGTGTGAGTAGCGCTGCTGCTGTGGGTGTCTCTCCGGCGCGTATGTCAGCGTGTGGAAGACGTAGCCTTGCTGTATCCCGGCGGCTCCTTGCCGTTTAGTGCACCGGACTCTCGTGGTGTAGCAGCACTTGGGGGAGCTCTGCCACTGCTCCACCTGTGCTGAGATGTTACCACACACGGGACCTAGTAGATTTCTATACAGGGGGACATAGGGACGGCACTGGGCAGCAGTACCCCACTAATTGGCTCCACACATAGGAATCCCCTTTTTGTGCACACATGCCCGCTCACCCGCAATACCCCTGAGGCCCACCTAAACAAAACAGGTGGCAGCCTGTCAGAGGTGTTGAAAACATTTCTTTGGAGAAGGGAGACCTCCCCATAGAAAACACATGTATTAATTCCACCCTGACCATACGGTATACAAAGCTGGACAGCAGCCGCCTGTCACTCAAGGGCCCCCAGAGCCATCTATACCCTCTCTGACACCCGAAAGGCGAGGTGTTCCCCCACAATACTCATAAAGCCCACCTAATTACACAGGTGGCAGCTGACCAGAGGATTCGAGGGGACTGTTAAACAGGAAGGGGGACCTTCCATGTTTTGACCAGGCTCCACTACCTCTCTGTCAAGGGTATATAAAGTTGGTCTGGGAACACCTCATATCACCCTTTCAGGGAGTTTCAGACTATACTTTATCTCTCTCCACCCTTTTTTTCCCCAGCCCCCTCCAATCACTACCTCACACAAATTTATACGGGAGCTGGAGAAAGCCCAGTGGCCACCGTATATCCTAACCCCACGGGCTCCTAATTGATTTAATCCTACTATTGAAGTAAATCGTATTACTGATCTGCTGCAGACAGAAGTTAATAGATGCGTTGATAGAGATATTGATATCCAACGACTTGTGCCTTAAGTGTGAGAGCATCACACTGGTTGAAAGGCAGCATCTATACAAAACTACACATTGTGACTTCTTGTTATTTGTATCAGAACAGAGATTTTTATGAATGTATACGCCAGGGGTGGCCAACCCGTGGCTCACGAGCTGCATGCGGCTCTCCCCTGATCATGTGCGGCTCCTGCTCCCACTGGAACGGAAGCCGCAGCGCTGCCTGGCGATGCGGCTATATCTGGAAGGCAGCACTATCAGAGCTGCGCCGCCGCAGTCCTTAGCTTGGGGTATAGCCAAGTAGCAGGGCAGCGCTACCCCTGCAGCTTCCGCTCCAGTTTTTCTCCCAGCTTCCACCTCTCCTGCAGGAGTAGCAGCCCACCCCCCTTTAAACATGTGGTGCTGGCGTGCTCCCCCGACATCGAGGATCGTCATTCATGGCGCAACAATAGTGCGCACAATATTTTAAATGTCCACTGGAAGGGATACCAGGAGGGGAGCAGGAGAGTGCTCTGCTCCTCTCCCCATAGAAGCAGCTGCACCGCTCGCCATCTCTACCTGCAGCAGCAGGGAAGGCTGGGCTGGCCCTCATATAAAAATTTACAGTGAGTGGCACTTTTGGGGGCATTGATTAAGGGACACTACTAGTGGCAGTATGTGGGGGTATTAAGTATTGCATAATGTGTGGCATGTGTAAATGGCATTACGGGGTGCAGCATCATGTGTAAAGGGCATTATGATGTGCAGCTTCAGTATGCAGCATCATGTATAATGGGTACTATGATGTGCGGCATTATGTGTAATGTATACTATGGTGTGCGGCATCATGTGTAATGGGTACTGTGGCGTGCGGCATCATGTGTAATGTGTATTATGGTATGTGGCATCATGTGTAATGGGTACTATGAAGTGCAGCATCATGTGTAATGTATACTATGGTGTGCTGCATCATGTGTAATGTATACTATGGTGTGCGGCATCATGTGTAATGGGTATTATGGTATGCGGCATCATGTGTAATATATACTATGGTGTGCGGCATCATGTGTAATGGGTACTGTGGTGTGGGCGGCATCATGTGTAATGGGTATTATGGTATGTGGCATCATGTGTAATGGGTACTATGATGTGTGGCATCATGTGTAATGTATACTATGGTGTGCGGCATCATGTGTAATGGGTACTGTGGTGTGCGGCATCATGTGTAATGGGTATTATGGTATGCAGCATCATGTGTAATGGGTACTATGATGTGCGGCATCATGTGTAATGTATACTATGGTGTGCGGCATCATGTGTAATGGGTACTATGGTGTGCGGCATCATGTGTAATGTATACTATGGTGTGCGACATCATGTGTAATGTATACTATGGTGTGCGGCATCATGTGTAATGGGTACTATGATGTGCGGCATCATGTGTAATGTATACTATGGTGTGTGGCATCATGTGTAATGGGTACTGTGGTGTGCGGCATCATGTGTAATGGGTTTTATGGCATGCGGCATCATGTGTAATGGGTACTATGATGTGCAGCATCATGTGTAATGTATACTATGGTGTGCGGCATCATGTGTAATGGGTATTATGGTATGCGGCATCATGTGTAATGGGTACTATGGTGTGCGGCATCATATGTAATGTATACTATGGTGTGCTGCATCATGTGTAATGGGTATTATGGCATGCGGCATCATGTGTAATGGGTACTGTGGTGTGCGGCATCATGTGTAATGGGTACTGTGGTGTGCGGCATCATGTGTAATTGGTACTATGGTGTGCGGCATACTTCCAAATAGACCACGCCCCTTTTTTATGCGCGCGCCTCTGGCTCTTTAGCTTGACTGCAGATCTTTTTTGGCTCTTTACCTCTGACCGGTTGGCCACCCCTGGTATACGCCCTCCGTGGTGCAACGTATAGTTGGTAGGCATTGAAAATACACGATTAATGTCTCTTTTTTTAAATAAGAAACAAATATTGCAGTATCAAGGTTGCAGAAGTTTTCTGTAACACAATCTGGGAGTCCGGTACCCAAGAGATACACTACTTTGTACAAACTGCCTCACGGGATGACCGAATCCCCTGTAATACTTGTTGTCTATACATGCTGAACGTATCTGATTATGACCCGTAAACACACTGTGCGGCGAAAATAAGACTGCATGTATATCTGGAGACACTTAATACTTAATACGACTGATGTACTTTCTCCCTATTAAGGAATAATTGTTGCGGAAATAAGGTTACAGAAGTTGTATGTGTCAAGATTTGAAATCACAGTCCTCAAGAGATACATCACTGTGTACAAAATTGCCATAAGGTCATTGTGACTGACTTCTTCTGTCTGTACATGCTGGATGTGTCATTTCGTGACCAGCCAACACAAATACTTGCCTCAGAATTTATAGAGGAGTATTGGCATGGTGCCACAACCCACGGATAAACAGTGACGTATACTGTTTTTGTATGTCATATATGTTTGTATGTATGTGTGTTTATGTCTAGCAAAATGTCTGTCTAGTCAACTTTTTAATAAATACGGTACTCTTTACTTAGATGGGCGCCCGTCGTGGTGATCGCGGGTACATTTATGTCTGGCCGTGACGCGACCGACGCGATGCCCGCGATTTCCCATTGAAACCCATGTTAAACATGGAAATCGTGTCGGTCGCGTCGCGGCCGGCCATAAATGTACCCGCGATGCCCGCGACGCGATGCTCCCGATTTGCCATAGGAATCAATGTTAAAAGGCCCGATGGACACGATTTTACTGTTAAATGCCTCAATGGACCCGATTTGGCCATAGGAATCAATGTTAAATGGGCCACAGAGCCCAAATAGCCACAATTAACCCTAAAATGTCCCCCCAAAATTTTAACGCCACCCCACGATCCACGCCAACCCGAAGCGTGGCGAGCGCAGCGAGCCCGCGAGGGGCGGCGGTACGCGTCCTCCGACCTTTTCATGCCCTACTATCCACTAGGGCGTGGAGTGAGAATAGAATAGTGTGGCGAGCGTAGCGAGCCATCGAGCTCGAAGCGTGGCGAGCGCAGCGAGCCCCGCGAGGGGACGCGGATACCTTCACAGTTATACGCGTCCCCTCCCGGGCTTCACAGGTGTCCGTGGCGACGCGGACACCTGTGAAGCCCGCGAGGGGACGCGGATAACTGTGAAGGTATCCGCGTCCCCTCGCCACGCTTCGGGCTCGGTGGCTCGCTGCGCTCGCCACACTATTCTATTCTCACTCCACGCCCTAGTGGATAGTAGGGGCATGAAAAGGTCGGAGGACGCGTACCGCCGCCCCTCGCGGGCTCGCTGCGCTCGCCACGCTTCGGGTTGCCGTGGATCGTGGGGTGGCGTTAAAAATGTGGGGGGACATTTAAGGGTTAATTGTGCCTATTTGGGCTCTGTGGCCCATTTAACATTGATTCCTATGGGCAAATCGCGGGCATTGAGGCATTTTACATTAAAATCGCGCTCAATCAGCCTTTTTAACATTGTTCCCTATGGAAAAATCGCGGTCATCGCGGGTAGCAGATTTTTATGTACCCGCAATTTACCCGCGATGACCGCGATTCCCGCGATTACCGCGATTTTTACCCCCGACGCCCGCGATTTCAATCGCGGGCGCCCTTCTAGGTAAAGAGTACCATAAATACTAATTAAAAGCTAAATTTTATATCAATTCACTCAAAACCAGGGGAATCTGGGAACCCCGCATAGGGTCCCTTTCCATTATTCCCATCCCAGTGTGTACTAGAGAACAACCCACAGCCATCTTCTTATTAAGGCTTCTGTTTATACTTTAAAGCACACACCCACCCTTACAGGAGAGGCCCAAATCTGCCTAATCTGTTACTATAGTGACAAGCGTGTGATTGTGGTTTCCTCCCCTCCCACCCATATCATGTTGAAATACTATTTATTGAATGTACAGATTACCATGCGTAACCTGAGCTAAACAAAGAGTTCCCCCAAAAAAGAGAGAGTCTGTTTCCTCTCTTTCTTTGCAACTGTATTACTCTCCCGGGTGCACCTCCACCAACTAAACCAGTGAAGGGAGATCAGTCTCTCCTTATAATTTATTCTTACTGTGGATTTTGAATATCACTGTTACTTTGAAGAACTCAACCTGTGCACCGGTCGCCGCTCCCCTCCCCTTTTCCCTCAAGAAAGCAAGAGACACAAGGGTAAAAAGACACAGGGTCGAAGGGCACAGGGAGAGGGGTGTGTTCCAGGCGTACCAAGCACATATTACTGTAGCTATTTATTTTAAAAGAGCAAAACACGGAAGCAGGGTAGACGTGCTACAAGCCTGCTCCTGCTACCCGGCATTAAACCACCCCTGTAAAATACCTTTCCCGCAGACCCTGTCCTCCAGACGTGTGCCCCTCGCTCCCTCAGTGACTCCGCCTACCCCCGACCCCTGCCGCAGAGCCGGGAAGCGCTTTTTAGCGCTTCTGCGGGTTGCGGCCTGGTCCGGGACCCCCTCTAAGAGGAATGGTGTGGCGCTCTTGTTTGGCAAAAACACCTCCTTTGTCCACCATTCCCAGATAGCCAACAAGAACGGCAGATATTTACTGTTGACAGGTCTCCTCGACGATAGACTGACCACTATTGTTTGCATTTATGCTCCCAACTCAAACCAGATACCCTTCCTACGCAAATTATTCTCCCTTGTTAGAAGACCCACCAAGGGCTCCCTAATACTATTGGGTGACTTCAACCTGACTCTAGACCCCTCATTGGACAAATCCCGATATCACTCTAGCCGCCAACCCCCCTCTGCCAACATATCCTTAGCATTTCGCAATCTCCTACTAGAATTCGACCTGTATGACACTTGGAGAACAACCTACCGAACTGGCCGGGAATATACTTACTATTCCCCGGTACACAATACGTACTCAAGGATCGACTATGTCCTTTGTGACAAATGGTCCCTGCAACATACCACAGGGGTCGACATTCTCCCAATCACTTGGTCTGACCACACCCCCGTTGTGTGGCAATGGGACTTCCACCCATCCAAACTCCCCTCTAGGCCGTGGCGCCTCTTCCCACATTTGCTGATGGACCCCACAGCTAAAAGTACCATTCTAAATGCAATCAACTCTTACATGTCCAACAACTCGCCAAACGATACCTCCATAACTAACCACTGGTGTGCCTTTAAGGCTGTCACTAGAGGTGCAGCCATTCAGGCAGGGGCCAACATGAAACGCAGAGCCATTATGACCCAAAAGGCCCTAGAAGCTAAGCTAACTACCCTTGAAGCCCAAAACAAAACGGCTCCATCTGGCCTGTTAAAGAAAGAGTTGGCAGCTGTACGTAGCCAACTTCAAAAGCTTGAACTTGCACGCACCCAGTCTGCCCTGAATAGGTTAAGGCACAAATTTTATCTTTCTAGCAATAGGTCAGGCAGAATGCTTGCCCACAAACTACGCGCCCAACAAGCTAGGAACAGAATTAAATGTATAATTTCCATCAATAAAGAGAAATTTAACAATCCCAAAGATATTGCTAACCAATTTTCAGATTATTATTCTAAGCTTTATAACCTTTCCTCCGACCCCTCCACACAAAAGCCCACTTGCGACTCCATTTCAGGCTTCTTAGACGGCTTACGATTTCCCTCCCTCACCTCGGAACAATTAGACTTTCTTAACGCCCCCTGGACACAGTCAGAGGTTCAAGCAGCTATTAAATCTCTTCCCCGCAATAAAGCGCCCGGGCCTGATGGATTTATCACAGACTTTTATATTACATTTAGCGACCTTCTATCCCCATACTTAACTAATCTTTTTAATGAACTCTCCTCCACTGGCATTGCCCCCCCCCCCAGAGTTATTAGAAGCGCGCATCCTTGAAAAAGGCCTACTGGCCAAAACGCGTTGGACACAAGGCATTCAGCACCTTACATCAAGCGACATCCCCTGCAGACCAAAGAACGATGGCGAAGTCTCCTCCGGCGCGAGTGGAGCGCACCGGCACTGTCTGACGTCACTCTGGGTATCAACGCTGATCTCGCGAGATCTGAGACCCGGAAGTCGCGTCCAGACTGACGCCAGTGGAGCCGGGCAGGCACACATCCACAAACGCGGACCTGAGCGCTGCGGCTGCAGCGTCGCCCCAGACCCACGGACAGGCTCCCCCATCTAGCGCGGCTGCGCATACAGAGGGGTAGAGCCCAGCACAGCAGGAGCACGGAAGGCTATTCCAGCTACAGGACACACAGGGTAGGAAGCGAGCAAGTGGGACGCCGCACCTCGCTGAATCCCAGTACGTACCTACCTCACACTCCTGCATACCTAAAGCACTCTGTGCAAGACTATACCACACTTCTGCAAACTTAAGCACCTTTGTGCCAGACTATACCACCCTTGACCCAGAAAACTGTCATTACTTAACTGCCTAAAGAGACATAAGCCCAGTTGGGCTTATGGTTTAAAGGGGTCCGTTGACACCCTCATTCCCCTCGGGGCTCTTAAACAGTGACAGACAGACGGGTATTCACCTTGGAGAAAAGACATTCCAGTTACGACTGGGAACACCCTTTTCCCATCACGCATGCCATTTCTACAGTGATTATTTGCACATTTTCCAAATAAAAGCATTTATTTATTTATCTTACTAATCACCTCTCCTCACTTTTTTTTTTTATTATTACACTATTATACATAGAGGCAGCGCTTCAGCCCAACCCATCTTTGTTTCCATTTAAAACCCCCAGCAATGGCCAGGTCAAAAATGTCGATCCCCAGAGCCTTTGGTGGACTCGACCTCCCCGACTTATTCCACTATCAGTCAGCTTGCCTATTAGCCTCAGTTAAGAACTACACTGACCATGCTTCCCCTAGAGCGTGGGCGAGCATTGAACAAACCCATTCTCCCCACATCCCATTATCGGACCTACTCAAGATCCCAAAACATGTTAGAATTGCCCTCCCGAACCTACTCCCATCCACTAAAGCCACTCTTCACGCGTGGGACCAATTGACTGCCACTCTTTCAGCTCCGACTTCCCTCATCGCCACCCTACCTATCACTATAGTAGCGAAGTTGATTCCCAACCTCCGTTTATCTGTCTGGACCTCCTGCGGGATTGCTTCCCTTGGTGACGTCCTGGACACTCACTCTATGATTCCCTTTACCACCCTCCAACGCCGGTTCTCACTCCCCAACACAGAACATTACCACTATCTACAACTTGCACATTGGTGGAAAGCCAACTTCCACAACTACTCCCCCCCAGATGCACTCTCACAGATAGTTCTCTCCAGGCCTTCCATGTTACACTCTACAAGAGAAATCTCATTCTGGTATAAAACCCTGGTGACCCCCCCGAGTTCTCCAAGACCACTGCCCACAGGAAGTGGGAGTCAGACATTGGCAGGTCATTCACACCTTCCCAGTGGCGACGGATCTTTCTATCCTCCTACACAATTTCCCGTTGCCTTAACCACACTGAGATGCACATTAAACTCATCAACCGCCTCTATCTGACTCCTGACCGTCTCCACACCTTCTGGCCCTCCTGCTCTAACCAATGCTGGAGACAGTGTGGCTGTGTGGGCAACATTTACCACATCTTCTGGTCCTGTCCTAAGCTCCGGAGCTACTGGGACGAGGTCTTCAAGTTAATCTCTGATGTCCTCCAACTTACTCTGACCCCGTCACCACATATCGCCCAATTCCATGTGTTCCCCCCAGGAGTCCCAGTGGAAAAAGCATATGTCCTCGGGCATATACTTATTGCTGCACGGGCGAACTTAGCCCAGCAATGGAAACAACCCGCCCCCCCATCCCTCCTCCAGGTTATCTTAAAAAGAAACCACCATTACCTTATGGAAACCAGTTCACTACCCTCCTCATCTGAACCCCCCCACCCCCACCCCCGCTGGTTACCATGGTACACATATACCACGGAAGGAGATGGTACCAGATTACTTCCCTCCGCAGCCCCCCTGACTTCATCACAGTTCAGCCTGAACGAACTTCCTGAAGCCTCCCCATCCCTGGACCAGGGCCCTATGTCTTCTCCTTCTTCCTCCTATGCTTGTTTGTTTCCTCCTATTCGGTAGATTTGAAGACTACTGTGTTAGCCATGTTTTGCTATGTCCATAACCATGCTCTCTCATTAGTCGCTCTGCGTAGCGACATACTGTAAGTTATGTGTTCTGAGTCACCTTGTACTTGACTACGATTGAAGTCCATGTTCCCTCCCCCCCACCCCTGAATGTCCCCTCTTTTTTTTTGTACCCCATATAAACTTTCTGCACCAATAAAAATTTATTGATGGAAAAAAAAATAAAAGAGAAAAACACTGACATCCCTATATATCTAAGGATGTAAGTATAGTTCTTGTTTCAGCTTCATGGTCAGGGGATAATAATAAAGATAAATCTGTCTGGTGGTGGACTCCAAGGGGAATGTCCATTCTCTCACTATAATCACTCCACTTGATCCATTTAGGATGGGTAGAGTTCGCCGAGAGATTGCATCTATGATCAGCTGTCTCGAATAAATAATGTTTATGAACCTTATTTATAACAAGTTGTTTATAAGGGACCCGAGGTGATTTCCAGGCTTGACCTATCGCTGCTTTAGTAGCTATCAGGCTCTGTTCCATAATATAGGCATCTTCTTGGAAAATGGATAGGGAATAATGAAACAAGGCTACAACAGGATCTTTAGGTATATGAAATCCCAGTACATCTCCCATAAGAGAAAATACCCTAGTCCAGTGGTTCCCAAACTGTGTGCCTAGGCACCCTGGGGTGCCTCGGGACCCTTGCAGGGGTGCCTCAGGGTGGTGGTTCAGGAGCAATGCAAATTATTTATAGTCATTATAATAGTCAAAACCAGTGCTGGTGGCCGTAAATCATAAACTATGTGTACAAACATAATTAAACATAAGGATGACAAATACAGTAAACTTAATTTATTTTATTTAATATTTTTTTCTAAAATTCTCAATAAGAAACTTTTTTATCCTGGGGCGCCGTGAAAAAAAAAAAAAACACTGCCCTAGTCCATAATGGGCTCACCACTGGGCATTCCCAAAAAATATGTAGGATAGATCCAACATGTCCGCATCCCCTCCAGCACAAATTGGAAACTTATGGCCATATCTTGTGCAGCCGCCTGGGGGTGAAATAGGCTCTATGACATAGTTTATAGAACATCTCAGAATGGTTGAGACACTTGGAGAGCTTGAAGCATGAGTGAGAAATATAATCCCATTCTTCCACAGTAAAAGTCCTACCTAAGTCATTCTCCCATCTAGTTTGGGTTACCAGTTTACCAGATTTAAGTTTGCCAATTTGGTAGTTGTACCATTTGGAAACACCACCCTTATGAACCTGTGAGGACACTCTTGCTACAATCCTTTTAGGGAAGGAAGTGGCACAGAAGGTTTACCAGAACTTGAGGTCAGCCAATGACGCAGCTGGAGATATTTGTAAAAGTCTTGTCTAGGTAGATTAAATTTGTCCATTAGTTCTGTACAGCAGAGATTTTTTTAATGCATATGGGAGGCAA